>NC_141756.1:121163079-121323258 GCF_982258835.1 Parasteatoda tepidariorum | reverse complement strand
TGCGAAGTAGAGTGTTCTGAAAATCTTAAAATGAAGAAATAAGCGTTCTAAAATGCTTTAAAAATTCAAAGACTTCTTTCAATGGTTAATAAACGCAGAGCACGATATCAGACCTTAATATGGACCCCTAATATTTAAATTGAACCCGGTATTATATTACAGGGTAATAGTGTACCCTACCACAGGAAATAATTATAGGTCAATTGGGGGGTACACAATGTATATTTTAAATAGTGCATTAAAACAAGGAAAAACGAAGACACTTTTCTATGTTAACTAACGGCACGGTATCGGACCTTAATATTGACCTATAATTTTTAAATTGGACCACGTATTATATTACAGGGTAATAGTGTACCCTACCACGGGAAATAATTATATGTCAATTAGAGGGAACACAATGAGTTCCTGTATTTTACTATGTGTGCGTATCTAAAATAAGTGTTCGGAAGAGCTTAAAATGAGGAAATTCGCCTTCTAAAAACCTTTAAAGATAGGAAGCGCGAAGTCCCTCTTCACTGTTAGCCCGATTTCGGACCTTAATATTGACCTATAATATTTTAATTGGACCAGGTATTATATTGCAGGGTAATAGTGTACCCTACCACAGGAAATAATTATAGGTGAATTAGGGGGTACACTATGTATATTTTAAAAAGTGCATTAAAACAAGGAAATTCGAAGACACTTTTCAATGCTAACAAACGGCACGATATCTGACCTTAAAAATGACTTAATTCACTATTGCTCAAAACGAGGAAATTCGCCTTTTAAAACCCTTTAAAGATAGGAAGCGCGAAGTCACTTTTCAATGTTAACGTAAAGATCGATTTCAGATCTTAATATTGACCCATAATATTTAAATTGGTCCACATATTATATTACAGGGTGATAGTGTACCCTACCACAGGAAATAATTATAGGTGAATTAGGGGGTACACTTTTCAATGTTAACTAACGCCACGGTATGGGATCTTAATATTGGCCTATAATATTTTAGTTGGTCCAGGTATTATATTACAGGATATTAGTGTACACTTCTACAGGAAATAATTATAGGTCAATTAGGGGGCACAGAGCGTGACCCTAAAGTTTACTATGTATGCCTATGTGAAATAAAGTGCTCTGAGAAGATTAAAATGAAGAAATAAGACTTCTAAAATGCTTTAAAAATTCAAAGACATCTTTCAATGGTTAACTAACACAAGGCGCGATATCAGACCTTAATATTGACCTATAATATTTTAGTTGGACCAGGTATTATATTGCAGGGTAATAGTGTACCCTACCACGGGAAATAATTATATGTCAATTAGAGGGAACACAATGAGTTCCTGTATTTTACTATGTGTGCGTATCTAAAATAAGTGTCCGGAAGAGCTTAAAATGAGGAAATTCGCCTTCTAAAACCCTTTAAAGAATGGAAGCGCGAAGTCCCTCTTCACTGTTAGCCCGATTTCGGACCTTAATATTGACCTATAATATTTTAATTGGACCAGGTGTTATATTGCAGGTTAATAGTGTACCCTACCAGAGGAAATAATTATAGGTGAATTAGGGGGTACACTATGTATATTTTAAATAGTGCATTAAATCAAGGAAATTCGAAGACACTTTTCAATGCTAACAAACGGCACGATATCTGACCTTAAAAATGACTTAATTCACTATTGATCAAAACGCGGAAATTCGCCTTCTAAAACCCTTTAAAGATAGGAAGCGCGAAGTCACTTTTCAATGTTAACGTAAAGATCGATTTCAGATCTTAATATTGACCCATAATATTTAATTTGGAAAACATATTATATTACAGGGTAATAGTGTACACTTCTACAGGAAATGATTATAGGTCAATTAGGGGGCACACAGCGTGACTCTAAAGTTTACTATGTATGCCTATGTGAAATAAAGTGTTCTGAGAAGCTTAAAATGAAGAAATAAGACTTCTGAAATGCTTTAAAAATTCAAAGACATCTTTCAATGTTTAACTAACACAAGGCGCGATATCAGACCTTAATATTGACCTATAATATTTTAGTTGGACCAGGTATTATATTACAGGGTAATAGTGTACCCTACCACGGGAAATAATTATATGTCAATAAGAGGGAACACAATGAGTTCCTGTATTTTACTATGTGTGCGTATCTAAAATAAGTGTTCTGAGAAGCTTAAAATGAAGAAATAAGCGTTCTAAAATGCTTTAAAAATTGAAAGACATTTTTCTATGTTAACTAACGGCACGGTATCGGACCTTAATATTGACCTATAATTTTTAAATTGGACCACGCATTATATTACAGGGTAATAGTGTTCCCTACCTCGGGAAATAATTATAGGTCTCTTAGGGGGTACGCAGCGTGACCCTAAAGTTTACTATGTATGCCTATGCGAAATAAAGTGTTCTGAGAAGCTTAAAATGAAGAAATAAGCGTTCTAAAATGCTTTAAAAATTCAAAGACATCTTTCAATGGATAACTACGCAAGGCGCAATATCAAACCTTAATATTGACCCATAATATTTAAATTGTACCAGATATTATATTACAGGGTAATAGTGTACCCTACCACAGGAAATAATTATAGGTCAATTAGGGGGTACACTATGTATATTTTAAATAGTGCATTAAAACAAGGAAATACGAAGACACTTTTCTATGTTAACTAACGGCCCGGTATCGGACCTTAATATTGACCTATAATTTTTAAATTGGACCACGTATTATATTACAGGGTTATAGTGTACCCTATTACAGGAAATAATAATAGGTCAATTAGGGGGTACACAGCGTGACCCTAAAGTTTACTATGTATGCGTATGCGAAATAAAGTGTTCTGAGAAGCTTAAAATGAAGAAATAAGCGTTCTAAAATGCTTTAAAAATTCAAAGACATCTTTCAATGGTTAACTAACGCAAGGCGCAATATCAGACCTTAATATTGACCCATAATATTTAAATTGGACCAGGTATTATATTACAGGGTAATAGTGTACCCTACCACAGGAAATAATTATAGGTCAATTAGGGGGTACACTATGTATATTTTAAATAGTGCATTAAAACAAGGAAATACGAAGACACTTTTCTATGTTAACTAACGGCCCGGTATCGGACCTTAATATTGACCTATAATTTTTAAATTGGACCACGTATTATATTACAGGGTTATAGTGTACCCTATTACAGGAAATAATAATAGGTCAATTAGGGGGTACACAGCGTGACCCTAAAGTTTACTATGTATGCGTATGCGAAATAAAGTGTTCTGAGAAGCTTAAAATGAAGAAATAAGCGTTCTAAAATGCTTTAAAAATTCAAAGACATCTTTCAATGGTTAACTAACGCAAGGCGCAATATCAGACCTTAATATTGACCCATAATATTTAAATTGGACCAGGTATTATATTACAGGGTAATAGTGTACCCTACCACAGGAAATAATTATAGGTCAATTAGGGGGTACACTATGTATATTTTAAATAGTGCATTAAAACAAGGAAATACGAAGACACTTTTCTATGTTAACTAACGGCCCGGTATCGGACCTTAATATTGACCTATAATTTTTAAATTGGACCACGTATTATATTACAGGGTTATAGTGTACCCTATTACAGGAAATAATAATAGGTCAATTAGGGGGTACACAGCGTGACCCTAAAGTTTACTATGTATGCGTATGCGAAATAAAGTGTTCTGAGAAGCTTAAAATGAAGAAATAAGCGTTCTAAAATGCTTTAAAAATTCAAAGACATCTTTCAATGGTTAACTAACGCAAGGCGCAATATCAGACCTTAATATTGACCCATAATATTTAAATTGGACCAGGTATTATATTACAGGGTAATAGTGTACCCTACCACAGGAAATAATTATAGGTCAATTAGGGGGTACACTATGTATATTTTAAATAGTGCATTAAAACAAGGAAATTCGAAGACACTTTTCTATGTTAACTAACGGCACGGTATCGGACCTTAATATTGACCTATAATTTTTAAATTAGACCACGTATTATATTACAGGGATATAGTGTACCCTACAACAGGAAATAATTATAGGTCAATTAGGGGGTACACAGCGTGACCCTAAAGTTTACTATGTATGCCTATGCGAAATAAAGTGTTCTGAGAAGCTTAAAATGAGGAAATAAGCGTTCTAAAATGCTTTAAAAATTCAAAGACATTTTTCTATGTTTACTAACGGCACGGTATCGGACCTTAATATTGACCTATAATTTTTAAATTGGACCACGTATTATATTACAGGGTAATAGTGTACCCTACCACAGGAAATAATTATAGGTCATTTAGGGGTTACACAGCGTGACCCTAAATTTTATTATGTATGCCTATGCGAAATAGAGTGTTCTGAGATGCTTAAAATGAAGAAATAAGCGTTCTAAAATGCTTTAAAAATTCAAAGACATCTTTCAATGGTTAACTAACGCAAGGCGCAATATCAAACCTTAATATTGACCCATAATATTTAAATTGTACCAGATATTATATTACAGGGTAATAGTGTACCCTACCACAGGAAATAATTATAGGTCAATTAGGGGGTACACTATGTATATTTAAAATAGTGCATTAAAACAAGTAAATACGAAGACACTTTTCTATGTTAACTAACGGCCCGGTATCGGACCTTAATATTGACCTATAATTTTTAAATTGGACCACGTATTATATTACAGGGTTATAGTGTACCTTATTACAGGAAATAATTATAGGTCAATTAGGGGGTACACAGCGTGACCCTAAAGTTTACTATGTATGCCTATGCGAAATAAAGTGTTCTGAGAAGCTTAAAATGAGGAAATAAGCGTTCTAAAATGCTTTAAAAATTCAAAGATATTTTTCAATGTTAACTAACGGCACGGTATCGGAACTTAATATTGACCTATAATTTTTAAATTGGACCACGTATTATATTACAGGGTAATAGTGTACCCTACCACAGGAAATAATTATAGGTGAATTAGGGGGTACACTATGTATATTTTAAATAGTGCATTAAAACAAGGAAATTCGAAGACACTTTTCAATGCTAACAAACGGCACGATATCTGACCTTAAAAATGACTTAATTCACTATTGCTCAAAACGAGGAAATTCGCCTTTTAAAACCCTTTAAAGATAGGAAGCGCGAAGTCACTTTTCAATGTAAACGTAAAGATCGATTTCAGATCTTAATATTGACCCATAATATTTAAATTGGTCCACATATTATATTACAGGGTGATAGTGTACCCTACCACAGGAAATAATTATAGGTGAATTAGGGGGTACACTATGTATATTTTAAATAGTGCATTAAAACAAGGAAATTCAAAGACACTTTTCAATGTTAACTAACGCCACGGTATCGGATCTTAATATTGGCCTATAATATTTTAGTTGGTCCAGGTATTATATTACAGGGTATTAGTGTACACTTCTACAGGAAATAATTATAGGTCAATTAGGGGGCACACAGCGTAACCCTAAAGTTTACTATGTATGCGTATGCGAAATAAAGTGTTCTGAGAAGCTTAAAATGAAGAAATAAGCGTTCTAAAATGCTTTAAAAATTCAAAGACATCTTTCAATGGTTAACTAACGCAAGGCGCAATATCAGACCTTAATATTGACCCATAATATTTAAATTGGACCAGGTATTATATTACAGGGTAATAGTGTACCCTACCACAGGAAATAATTATAGGTCAATTAGGGGGTACACTATGTATATTTTAAATAGTGCATTAAAACAAGGAAATTCGAAGACACTTTTCTATGTTAACTAACGGCACGGTATCGGACCTTAATATTGACCTATAATTTTTAAATTAGACCACGTATTATATTACAGGGTTATAGTGTACCCTTCGACAGGAAATAATTATAGGTCAATTAGGGGGTACACAGCGTGACCCTAAAGTTTACTATGTATGCCTATGCGAAATAAAGTGTTCTGAGAAGCTTAAAATGAGGAAATAAGCGTTCTAAAATGCTTTAAAAATTAAAAGACATTTTTCTATGTTTACTAACGGCACGGTATCGGACCTTAATATTGACCTATAATTTTTAAATTGGACCACGCATTATATTACAGGGTAATAGTGTACCCTACCACAGGAAATAATTATAGGTCATTTAGGGGTTACACAGCGTGACCCTAAATTTTATTATGTATGCCTATGCGAAATAGAGTGTTCTGAGATGCTTAAAATGAAGAAATAAGCGTTCTAAAATGCTTTAAAAATTCAAAGACTCTTTTCAATGGTTAAATAATGCAGAGCACGATATCAGACCTTAATATGGACCCATAATATTTAAATTGAACCAGGTATTATATTACAGGGTAATAGTGTACCCTACCACAGGAAATAATTATAGGTCAATTAGGGGGTACACAATGTATATTTTAAATAGTGCATTAAAACAAGGAAATACGAAGACATTTTTCTATGTTAACTAACGGCACGGTATCGGACCTTAATATTGTCCTTTAATTTTTAAATTGGACCACGTATTATATTACAGGGTTATAGTGTACCCTACAACAGGAAATAATTATAGATCAATTAGGGGGTACACAGCGTGACCCTAAAGTTTACTATGTTTGCCTATGCGAAATAAAGTGTTCTGAGAAGCTTAAAATGAAGAAATAAGCGTTCTAAAATGCTTTAAAAATTCAAAGACATCTTTCAATGGTTAACTAACGCAAGGCGCAATATCAAACCTTAATATTGACCCACAATATTTAAATTGTACCAGATATTATATTACAGGGTAATAGTGTACCCTACCACAGGAAATAATTATAGGTCAATTAGGGGGTACACTATGTATATTTTAAATAGTGCATTAAAACAAGGAAATACGAAGACACTTTTCTATGTTAACTAACGGCCCGGTATCGGACCTTAATATTGACCTATAATTTTTAAATTGGACCACGTATTATATTACAGGGTTATAGTGTACCCTATTACAGGAAATAATTATAGGTCAATTAGGGGGTACACAGCGTGACCCTAAAGTTTACTATGTATGCGTATGCGAAATAAAGTGTTCTGAGAAGCTTAAAATGAAGAAATAAGCGTTCTAAAATGCTTTAAAAATTCAAAGACATCTTTCAATGGTTAACTAACGCAAGGCGCAATATCAGACCTTAATATTGACCCATAATATTTAAATTGGACCAGGTATTATATTTCAGGGTAATAGTGTACCCTACCACAGGAAATAAGTATAGGTCAATTAGGGGGTACACTATGTATATTTTAAATAGTGCATTAAAACAAGGAAATTCGAAGACACTTTTCTATGTTAACTAACGGCACGGTATCGGACCTTTATATTGACCTATAATTTTTAAATTAGACCACGTATTATATTACAGGGTTATAGTGTACCCTACAACAGGAAATAATTATAGGTCAATTAGGGGGTACACAGCGTGACCCTAAAGTTTACTATGTATGCCTATGCGAAATAAAGTGTTCTGAGAAGCTTAAAATGAGGAAATAAGCGTTCTAAAATGCTTTAAAAATTCAAAGACATTTTTCTATGTTTACTAACGGCACGGTATCGGACCTTAATATTGACCTATAATTTTTAAATTGGACCACGTATTATATTACAGGGTAATAGTGTACCCTACCACAGGAAATAATTATAGGTCGTTTAGGGGTTACACAGCGTGACCCTAAATTTTATTATGTATGCCTATGCGAAATAGAGTGTTCTGAGATGCTTAAAATGAAGAAATAAGCGTTCTAAAATGCTTTAAAAATTCAAAGACTCTTTTCAATGGTTAAATAACGCAGAGCACGATATCAGACCTTAATATGGACCCATAATATTTAAATTGAACCAGGTATTATATTACAGGGTAATAGTGTACCCTACCACAGGAAATAATTATAGGTCAATTAGGGGGTACACAATGTATATTTTAAATAGTGCATTAAAACAAGGAAATACGAAGACATTTTTCTATGTTAACTAACGGCACGGTATCGGACCTTAATATTGTCCTTTAATTTTTAAATTGGACCACGTATTATATTACAGGGTTATAGTGTACCCTACAACAGGAAATAATTATAGATCAATTAGGGGGTACACAGCGTGACCCTAAAGTTTACTATGTTTGCCTATGCGAAATAAAGTGTTCTGAGAAGCTTAAAATGAAGAAATAAGCGTTCTAAAATGCTTTAAAAATTCAAAGACATCTTTCAATGGTTAACTAACGCAAGGCGCAATATCAAACCTTAATATTGACCCACAATATTTAAATTGTACCAGATATTATATTACAGGGTAATAGTGTACCCTACCACAGGAAATAATTATAGGTCAATTAGGGGGTACACTATGTATATTTTAAATAGTGCATTAAAACAAGGAAATACGAAGACACTTTTCTATGTTAACTAACGGCCCGGTATCGGACCTTAATATTGACCTATAATTTTTAAATTGGACCACGTATTATATTACAGGGTTATAGTGTACCCTATTACAGGAAATAATTATAGGTCAATTAGGGGGTACACAGCGTGACCCTAAAGTTTACTATGTATGCGTATGCGAAATAAAGTGTTCTGAGAAGCTTAAAATGAAGAAATAAGCGTTCTAAAATGCTTTAAAAATTCAAAGACATCTTTCAATGGTTAACTAACGCAAGGCGCAATATCAGACCTTAATATTGACCCATAATATTTAAATTGGACCAGGTATTATATTTCAGGGTAATAGTGTACCCTACCACAGGAAATAATTATAGGTCAATTAGGGGGTACACTATGTATATTTTAAATAGTGCATTAAAACAAGGAAATTCGAAGACACTTTTCTATGTTAACTAACGGCACGGTATCGGACCTTTATATTGACCTATAATTTTTAAATTAGACCACGTATTATATTACAGGGTTATAGTGTACCCTACAACAGGAAATAATTATAGGTCAATTAGGGGGTACACAGCGTGACCCTAAAGTTTACTATGTATGCCTATGCGAAATAAAGTGTTCTGAGAAGCTTAAAATGAGGAAATAAGCGTTCTAAAATGCTTTAAAAATTCAAAGACATTTTTCTATGTTTACTAACGGCACGGTATCGGACCTTAATATTGACCTATAATTTTTAAATTGGACCACGTATTATATTACAGGGTAATAGTGTACCCTACCACAGGAAATAATTATAGGTCGTTTAGGGGTTACACAGCGTGACCCTAAATTTTATTATGTATGCCTATGCGAAATAGAGTGTTCTGAGATGCTTAAAATGAAGAAATAAGCGTTCTAAAATGCTTTAAAAATTCAAAGACTCTTTTCAATGGTTAAATAACGCAGAGCACGATATCAGACCTTAATATGGACCCATAATATTTAAATTGAACCAGGTATTATATTACTGGGTAATAGTGTACCCTACCACAGGAAATAATTATAGGTCAATTAGGGGGTACACAATGTATATTTTAAATAGTGCAATAAAACAAGGAAATACGAAGACATTTTTCTATGTTAACTAACGGCACGGTATCGGACCTTAATATTGTCCTATAATTTTTAAATTGGACCACGTATTATATTACAGGGTTATAGTGTACCCTACAACAGGAAATAATTATAGGTCTCTTAGGGGGTACGCAGCGTGACCCTAAAGTTTACTATGTATGCCTATGCGAAATAAAGTGTTCTGAGAAGCTTAAAATGAAGAAATAAGCGTTCTAAAATGCTTTAAAAATTCAAAGACATCTTTCAATGGTTAACTAACGCAAGGCGCAATATCAAACCTTAATATTGACCCATAATATTTAAATTGTACCAGATATTATATTACAGGGTAATAGTGTACCCTACCACAGGAAATAATTATAGGTCAATTAGGGGGTACACTATGTATATTTTAAATAGTGCATTAAAACAAGGAAATACGAAGACACTTTTCTATGTTAACTAACGGCCCGGTATCGGACCTTAATATTGACCTATAATTTTTAAATTGGACCACGTATTATATTACAGGGTTATAGTGTACCCTATTACAGGAAATAATAATAGGTCAATTAGGGGGTACACAGCGTGACCCTAAAGTTTACTATGTATGCGTATGCGAAATAAAGTGTTCTGAGAAGCTTAAAATGAAGAAATAAGCGTTCTAAAATGCTTTAAAAATTCAAAGACATCTTTCAATGGTTAACTAACGCAAGGCGCAATATCAGACCTTAATATTGACCCATAATATTTAAATTGGACCACGTATTATATTACAGGGTTATAGTGTACCCTATTACAGGAAATAATAATAGGTCAATTAGGGGGTACACAGCGTGACCCTAAAGTTTACTATGTATGCCTATGCGAAATAAAGTGTTCTGAGAAGCTTAAAATGAGGAAATAAGCGTTCTAAAATGCTTTAAAAATTCAAAGACATTTTTCTATGTTTACTAACGGCACGGTATCGGACCTTAATATTGACCTATAATTTTTAAATTGGACCACGTATTATATTACAGGGTAATAGTGTACCCTACCACAGGAAATAATTATAGGTCGTTTAGGGGTTACACAGCGTGACCCTAAATTTTATTATGTATGCCTATGCGAAATAGAGTGTTCTGAGATGCTTAAAATGAAGAAATAAGCGTTCTAAAATGCTTTAAAAATTCAAAGACTCTTTTCAATGGTTAAATAACGCAGAGCACGATATCAGACCTTAATATGGACCCATAATATTTAAATTGAACCAGGTATTATATTACTGGGTAATAGTGTACCCTACCACAGGAAATAATTATAGGTCAATTAGGGGGTACACAATGTATATTTTAAATAGTGCAATAAAACAAGGAAATACGAAGACATTTTTCTATGTTAACTAACGGCACGGTATCGGACCTTAATATTGTCCTATAATTTTTAAATTGGACCACGTATTATATTACAGGGTTATAGTGTACCCTACAACAGGAAATAATTATAGGTCTCTTAGGGGGTACGCAGCGTGACCCTAAAGTTTACTATGTATGCCTATGCGAAATAAAGTGTTCTGAGAAGCTTAAAATGAAGAAATAAGCGTTCTAAAATTCTTTAAAAATTCAAAGACATCTTTCAATGGTTAACTAACGCAAGGCGCAATATCAAACCTTAATATTGACCCATAATATTTAAATTGTACCAGATATTATATTACAGGGTAATAGTGTACCCTACCACAGGAAATAATTATAGGTCAATTAGGGGGTACACTATGTATATTTTAAATAGTGCATTAAAACAAGGAAATACGAAGACACTTTTCTATGTTAACTAACGGCCCGGTATCGGACCTTAATATTGACCTATAATTTTTAAATTGGACCACGTATTATATTACAGGGTTATAGTGTACCCTATTACAGGAAATAATAATAGGTCAATTAGGGGGTACACAGCGTGACCCTAAAGTTTACTATGTATGCGTATGCGAAATAAAGTGTTCTGAGAAGCTTAAAATGAAGAAATAAGCGTTCTAAAATGCTTTAAAAATTCAAAGACATCTTTCAATGGTTAACTAACGCAAGGCGCAATATCAGACCTTAATATTGACCCATAATATTTAAATTGGACCACGTATTATATTACAGGGTTATAGTGTACCCTATTACAGGAAATAATAATAGGTCAATTAGGGGGTACACAGCGTGACCCTAAAGTTTACTATGTATGCCTATGCGAAATAAAGTGTTCTGAGAAGCTTAAAATGAGGAAATAAGCGTTCTAAAATGCTTTAAAAATTCAAAGACATTTTTCTATGTTTACTAACGGCACGGTATCGGACCTTAATATTGACCTATAATTTTTAAATTGGACCACGCATTATATTACAGGGTAATAGTGTACCCTACCACAGGAAATAATTATAGGTCATTTAGGGGTTACACAGCGTGACCCTAAATTTTATTATGTATGCCTATGCGAAATAGAGTGCTCTGAGATGCTTAAAATGAAGAAATAAGCGTTCTAAAATGCTTTAAAAATTCAAAGACTCTTTTCAATGGTTAAATAACGCAGAGCACGATATCAGACCTTAATATGGACCCATAATATTTAAATTGAACCAGGTATTATATTACAGGGTAATAGTGTACCCTACCACAGGAAATAATTATAGGTCAATTAGGGGGTACACAATGTATATTTTAAATAGTGCATTAAAACAAGGAAATACGAAGACACTTTTCTATGTTAACTAACGGCACGGTATCGGACCTTAATATTGTCCTTTAATTTTTAAATTGGACCACGTATTATATTACAGGGTAATAGTGTACCCTACCACAGGAAATAATTATAGGTCATTTAGGGGTTACACAGCGTGACCCTAAATTTTATTATGTATGCCTATGCGAAATAGAGTGTTCTGAGATGCTTAAAATGAAGAAATAAGCGTTCTAAAATGCTTTAAAAATTCTAAGACTCTTTTCAATGGTTAAATAACGCAGAGCACGATATCAGACCTTAATATGGACCCATAATTTTTAAATTGGACCACGCATTATATTACAGGGTAATAGTGTACCCTACCACAGGAAATAATTATAGGTCATTTAGGGGTTACACAGCGTGACCCTAAATTTTATTATGTATGCCTATGCGAAATAGAGTGTTCTGAGATGCTTAAAATGAAGAAATAAGCGTTCTAAAATGCTTTAAAAATTCAAAGACATCTTTCAATGGTTAACTAACGCAAGGCGCAATATCAAACCTTAATATTGACCCATAATATTTAAATTGTACCAGATATTATATTACAGGGTAATAGTGTACCCTACCACAGGAAATAATTATAGGTCAATTAGGGGGTACACTATGTATATTTAAAATAGTGCATTAAAACAAGTAAATACGAAGACACTTTTCTATGTTAACTAACGGCCCGGTATCGGACCTTAATATTGACCTATAATTTTTAAATTGGACCACGTATTATATTACAGGGTTATAGTGTACCCTATTACAGGAAATAATTATAGGTCAATTAGGGGGTACACAGCGTGACCCTAAAGTTTACTATGTATGCCTATGCGAAATAAAGTGTTCTGAGAAGCTTAAAATGAGGAAATAAGCGTTCTAAAATGCTTTAAAAATTCAAAGATATTTTTCAATGTTAACTAACGGCACGGTATCGGAACTTAATATTGACCTATAATTTTTAAATTGGACCACGTATTATATTACAGGGTAATAGTGTACCCTACCACAGGAAATAATTATAGGTGAATTAGGGGGTACACTATGTATATTTTAAATAGTGCATTAAAACAAGGAAATTCGAAGACACTTTTCAATGCTAACAAACGGCACGATATCTGACCTTAAAAATGACTTAATTCACTATTGCTCAAAACGAGGAAATTCGCCTTTTAAAACCCTTTAAAGATAGGAAGCGCGAAGTCACTTTTCAATGTAAACGTAAAGATCGATTTCAGATCTTAATATTGACCCATAATATTTAAATTGGTCCACATATTATATTACAGGGTGATAGTGTACCCTACCACAGGAAATAATTATAGGTGAATTAGGGGGTACACTATGTATATTTTAAATAGTGCATTAAAACAAGGAAATTCAAAGACACTTTTCAATGTTAACTAACGCCACGGTATCGGATCTTAATATTGGCCTATAATATTTTAGTTGGTCCAGGTATTATATTACAGGGTATTAGTGTACACTTCTACAGGAAATAATTATAGGTCAATTAGGGGGCACACAGCGTGACCCTAAAGTTTACTATGTATGCCTATGTGAAATAAAGTGCTCTGAGAAGATTAAAATGAAGAAATAAGACTTCTAAAATGCTTTAAAAATTCAAAGACATCTTTCAATGGTTAACTAACGCAAGGCGCGATATCAGACCTTAATATTGACCTATAATATTTTAGTTGGACCAGGTATTATATTGCAGGGTAATAGTGTACCCTACCACGGGAAATAATTATATGTCAATTAGAGGGAACACAATGAGTTCCTGTATTTTACTATGTGTGCGTATCTAAAATAAGTGTCCGGAAGAGCTTAAAATGAGGAAATTCGCCTTCTAAAACCCTTTAAAGAATGGAAGCGCGAAGTCCCTCTTCACTGTTAGCCCGATTTCGGACCTTAATATTGACCTATAATATTTTAATTGGACCAGGTGTTATATTGCAGGTTAATAGTGTACCCTAACAGAGGAAATAATTATAGGTGAATTAGGGGGTACACTATGTATATTTTAAATAGTGCATTAAAACAAGGAAATTCGAAGACACTTTTCAATGCTAACAAACGGCACGATATCTGACCTTAAAAATGACTTAATTCACTATTGATCAAAACGCGGAAATTCGCCTTCTAAAACCCTTTAAAGATAGGAAGCGCGAAGTCACTTTTCAATGTTAACGTAAAGATCGATTTCAGATCTTAATATTGACCCATAATATATAAATTGGAAAACATATTATATTACAGGGTAATAGTGTACACTTCTACAGGAAATGATTATAGGTCAATTAGGGGGCACACAGCGTGACTCTAAAGTTTACTATGTATGCCTATGTGAAATAAAGTGTTCTGAGAAGCTTAAAATGAAGAAATAAGACTTCTGAAATGCTTTAAAAATTCAAAGACATCTTTCAATGGTTAACTAACGCAAGGCGCGATATCAGACCTTAATATTGACCTTTAATATTTTAGTTGGACCAGGTATTATATTACAGGGTAATAGTGTACCCTACCACGGGAAATAATTATATGTCAATAAGAGGGAGCACAATGAGTTCCTGTATTTTACTATGTGTGCGTATCTAAAATAAGTGTTCTGAGAAGCTTAAAATGAGGAAATAAGCGTTCTAAAATGCTTTAAAAATTGAAAGACATTTTTCTATGTTAACTAACGGCACGGTATCGGACCTTAATATTGACCTATAATTTTTAAATTGGACCACGCATTATATTACAGGGTAATAGTGTTCCCTACCTCGGGAAATAATTATAGGTCTCTTAGGGGGTACGCAGCGTGACCCTAAAGTTTACTATGTATGCCTATGCGAAATAAAGTGTTCTGAGAAGCTTAAAATGAAGAAATAAGCGTTCTAAAATGCTTTAAAAATTCAAAGACATCTTTCAATGGTTAACTAACGCAAGGCGCAATATCAAACCTTAATATTGACAAATAATATTTAAATTGTACCAGATATTATATTACAGGGTAATAGTGTACCCTACCACAGGAAATAATTATAGGTCAATTAGGGGGTACACTATGTATATTTTAAATAGTGCATTAAAACAAGGAAATACGAAG
This sequence comes from Parasteatoda tepidariorum, assembly GCF_982258835.1. Lineage (NCBI taxonomy): Eukaryota > Metazoa > Arthropoda > Arachnida > Araneae > Theridiidae > Parasteatoda > Parasteatoda tepidariorum. The sequence goes on along the minus strand of NC_141756.1, from coordinate 121,307,919 downwards.
ACACTTTTCTATGTTAACTAACGGCCCGGTATCGGACCTTAATATTGACCTATAATTTTTAAATTGGACCACGTATTATATTACAGGGTTATAGTGTACCCTATTACAGGAAATAATTATAGGTCAATTAGGGGGTACACAGCGTGACCTTAAAGTTTACTATGTATGCGTATGCGAAATAAAGTGTTCTGAGATGCTTAAAATGAAGAAATAAGCGTTCTAAAATGCTTCAAAAATTCAAAGACATCTTTCACTGGTTAAATAACGCAGAGCACGATATCAGACCTTAATATGGACCCATAATATTTAAATTGAACCAGGTATTATATTACAGGGTAATAGTGTACCCTACCACAGGAAATAATTATAGGTCAATTAGGGGGTACACAATGTATATTTTAAATAGTGCAATAAAACAAGGAAATACGAAGACATTTTTCTATGTTAACTAACGGCACGGTATCGGACCTTAATATTGTCCTATAATTTTTAAATTGGACCACGTATTATATTACAGGGTTATAGTGTACCCTACAACAGGAAATAATTATAGGTCTCTTAGGGGGTACGCAGCGTGACCCTAAAGTTTACTATGTATGCCTATGCGAAATAAAGTGTTCTGAGAAGCTTAAAATGAAGAAATAAGCGTTCTAAAATGCTTTAAAAATTCAAAGACATCTTTCAATGGTTAACTAACGCAAGGCGCAATATCAAACCTTAATATTGACCCATAATATTTAAATTGTACCAGATATTATATTACAGGGTAATAGTGTACCCTACCACAGGAAATAATTATAGGTCAATTAAGGGGTACACTATGTATATTTTAAATAGTGCATTAAAACAAGGAAATACGAAGACACTTTTCTATGTTAACTAACGGCCCGGTATCGGACCTTAATATTGACCTATAATTTTTAAATTGGACCACGTATTATATTACAGGGTTATAGTGTACCCTATTACAGGAAATAATAATAGGTCAATTAGGGGGTACACAGCGTGACCCTAAAGTTTACTATGTATGCGTATGCGAAATAAAGTGTTCTGAGAAGCTTAAAATGAAGAAATAAGCGTTCTCAAATGCTTTAAAAATTCAAAGACATCTTTCAATGGTTAACTAACGCAAGGCGCAATATCAGACCTTAATATTGACCCATAATATTTAAATTGGACCAGGTATTATATTACAGGGTAATAGTGTACCCTACCACAGGAAATAATTATAGGTCAATTAGGGGGTACACTATGTATATTATAAATAGTGCATTAAAACAAGGAAATTCGAAGACACTTTTCTATGTTAACTAACGGCACGGTATCGGACCTTAATATTGACCTATAAATTTTAAATTAGACCACGTATTATATTACAGGGTTATAGTGTACCCTACGACAGGAAATAATTATAGGTCAATTAGGGGGTACACAGCGTGACCCTAAAGTTTACTATGTATGCCTATGCGAAATAAAGTGTTCTGAGAAGCTTAAAATGAGGAAATAAGCGTTCTAAAATGCTTTAAAAATTCAAAGACATTTTTCTATGTTTACTAACGGCACGGTATCGGACCTTAATATTGACCTATAATTTTTAAATTGGACCACGCATTATATTACAGGGTAATAGTGTACCCTACCACAGGAAATAATTATAGGTCATTTAGGGGTTACACAGCGTGACCCTAAATTTTATTATGTATGCCTATGCGAAATAGAGTGTTCTGAGATGCTTAAAATGAAGAAATAAGCGTTCTAAAATGCTTTAAAAATTCAAAGACTCTTTTCAATGGTTAAATAACGCAGAGCACGATATAAGACCTTAATATGGACCCATAATATTTAAATTGAACCAGATATTATATTACAGGGTAATAGTGTACCCTACCACAGGAAATAATTATAGGTCAATTAGGGGGTACACAATGTATATTTTAAATAGTGCATTAAAACAAGGAAATACGAAGACATTTTTCTATGTTAACTAACGGCACGGTATCGGAACTTAATATTGACCTATAATTTTTAAATTGGACCACGTATTATATTACAGGGTAATAGTGTACCCTACCACAGGAAATAATTATAGGTTATTTAGGGGGTACACAGTGTGACCCTAAATTTTTCTATGTATGCGTATGCGGAATAGAGTGTTCTGAGAAGCTTAAAATGAAGAAATAAGCGTTCTAAAATGCTTTAAAAATTCAAAGACATCTTTCAATGGTTAACTAACGCAAGGCGCAATATCAGACCTTAATATTGACCCATAATATTTAAATTGGACCTGGTATTATATTACAGGGTAATAGTGTACCCTACCAAAGGAAATAATTATAGGTCAATTAGGGGGTACACTATGTATATTTAAAATAGTGCATTAAAACAAGGAAATACGAAGAAACTTTTCTATGTTAACTAACGGCACGGTATCGGACCTTAATATTGACCTATAATTTTTAAATTGGACCACGTATTATATTACAGGGTTGTAGTGTACTCATCCGCAGGAAATAATTATAGGTCAATTAGGGGGTACACAGAGTGACCCTAAAGTTTACTATGTATGCCTATGCGAAATAAAGTGTTCTAAAAAGCTTAAAATGAGGAAATAAGCGTTCTAAAATGCTTTAAAAATTCAAAGACATTTTTCTATGTTAACTAACGACACGGTATCGGACCTTAATATTGACCTATAATTTTTAAATTGGACCACGTGTTATATTACAGGGTAATAGTGTACCCTACCGCAGGAAATAATTATAGGTCATTTAGGGGGTACACAGCGTGACCCTAAAGTTTACTATGTATGCCTATGCGAAGTAGAGTGTTCTGAAAATCTTAAAATGAAGAAATAAGCGTTCTAAAATGCTTTAAAAATTCAAAGACTTCTTTCAATGGTTAAATAACGCAGAGCACGATATCAGACCTTAATATGGACCCCTAATATTTAAATTGAACCAGGTATTATATTACAGGGTAATAGTGTACCCTACCACAGGAAATAATTATAGGTCAATTGGGGGGTACACAATGTATATTTTAAATAGTGCATTAAAACAAGGAAAAACGAAGACACTTTTCTATGTTAACTAACGGCACGGTATCGGACCTTAATATTGACCTATAATTTTTAAATTGGACCACGTATTATATTACAGGGTAATAGTGTACCCTACCACGGGAAATAATTATATGTCAATTAGAGGGAACACAATGAGTTCCTGTATTTTACTATGTGTGCGTATCTAAAATAAGTGTTCGGAAGAGCTTAAAATGAGGAAATTCGCCTTCTAAAACCCTTTAAAGATAGGAAGCGCGAAGTCCCTCTTCACTGTTAGCCCGATTTCGGACCTTAATATTGACCTATAATATTTTAATTGGACCAGGTATTATATTGCAGGGTAATAGTTTACCCTACCACAGGAAATAATTATAGGTGAATTAGGGGGTACACTATGTATATTTTAAAAAGTGCATTAAAACAAGGAAATTCGAAGACACTTTTCAATGCTAACAAACGGCACGATATCTGACCTTAAAAATGACTTAATTCACTATTGCTCAAAACGAGGAAATTCGCCTTTTAAAACCCTTTAAAGATAGGAAGCGCGAAGTCACTTTTCAATGTTAACGTAAAGATCGATTTCAGATCTTATTATTGACCCATAATATTTAAATTGGTCCACATATTATATTACAGGGTGATAGTGTACCCTACCACAGGAAATAATTATAGGTGAATTAGGGGGTACACTATGTATATTTTAAATAGTGCATTAAAACAAGGAAATTCAAAGACACTTTTCAATGTTAACTAACGCCACGGTATCGGATCTTAATATTGGCCTATAATATTTTAGTTGGTCCAGGTATTATATTACAGGGTAATAGTGTACACTTCTACAGGAAATAATTATAGGTCAATTAGGGGGCACACAGCGTGACCCTAAAGTTTACTATGTATGCCTATGTGAAATAAAGTGCTCTGAGAAGCTTAAAATGAAGAAATAAGACTTCTAAAATGCTTTAAAAATTCAAAGACATCTTTCAATGGTTAACTAACGCAAGGCGCGATATCAGACCTTAATATTGACCTATAATATTTTAGTTGGACCAGGTATTATATTGCAGGGTAATAGTGTACCCTACCACGGGAAATAATTATATGTCAATTAGATGGAACACAATGAGTTCCTGTATTTTACTATGTGTGCGTATCTAAAATAAGTGTCCGGAAGAGCTTAAAATGAGGAAATTCGCCTTCTAAAACCCTTTAAAGAATGGAAGCGCGAAGTCCCTCTTCACTGTTAGCCCGATTTCGGACCTTAATATTGACCTATAATATTTTAATTGGACCAGGTGTTATATTGCAGGTTAATAGTGTACCCTACCAGAGGAAATAATTATAGGTGAATTAGGGGGTACACTATGTATATTTTAAATAGTGCATTAAAACAAGGAAATTCGAAGACACTTTTCAATGCTAACAAACGGCACGATATCTGACCTTAAAAATGACTTAATTCACTATTGATCAAAACGCGGAAATTCGCCTTCTAAAACCCTTTAAAGATAGGAAGCGCGAAGTCACTTTTCAATGTTAACGTAAAGATCGATTTCAGATCTTAATATTGACCCATAATATTTAAATTGGAAAACATATTATATTACAGGGTGATAGTGTACCCTACCACAGGAAATAATTATATGTCAATAAGAGGGAACACAATGAGTTCCTGTATTTTACTATGTGTGCGTATCTAAAATAAGTGTTCTGAGAAGCTTAAAATGAGGAAATAAGCGTTCTAAAATGCTTTAAAAATTCAAAGACATTTTTCTATGTTAACTAACGGCACGGTATCGGACCTTAATATTGACCTATAATTTTTAAATTGGACCACGCATTATATTACAGGGTAATAGTGTTCCCTACCTCGGAAAATAATTATAGGTCTCTTAGGGGGTACGCAGCGTGACCCTAAAGTTTACTATGTATGCCTATGCGAAATAAAGTGTTCTGAGAAGCTTAAAATGAAGAAATAAGCGTTCTAAAATGCTTTAAAAATTCAAAGACATCTTTCAATGGTTAACTAACGCAAGGCGCAATATCAAACCTTAATATTGACCCATAATATTTAAATTGTACCAGATATTATATTACAGGGTAATAGTGTACCCTACCACAGGAAATAATTATAGGTCAATTAGGGGGTACACTATGTATATTTTAAATAGTGCATTAAAACAAGGAAATACGAAGACACTTTTCTATGTTAACTAACGGCCCGGTATCGGACCTTAATATTCACCTATAATTTTTAAATTAGACCACGTATTATATTACAGGGTTATAGTGTACCCTATAACAGGAAATAATTATAGGTCAATTAGGGGGTACACAGCGTGACCCTAAAGTTTACTATGTATGCCTATGCGAAATAAAGTGTTCTGAGAAGCTTAAAATGAGGAAATAAGCGTTCTAAAATGCTTTAAAAATTCAAAGATATTTTTCAATGTTAACTAACGGCACGGTATCGGAACTTAATATTGACCTATAATTTTTAAATTGGACCACGTATTATATTACAGGGTAATAGTGTACCCTACCACAGGAAAGAATTATAGGTCAATTAGGGGGTACACTATGTGTATTTTAAATAGTGCATTAAAACAAGGAAATACGAAGACACTTTTCTATGCTAACTAACGGCACGGTATCGGACCTTAATATTGACCTATAATTTTTAAATTGGACCACGTACTATATAACAGGGTAATAGTGTACCCTACCACAGGAAATAATTATAGGTCAATTAGGGGGTACACAGCGTGACCCTAAAGTTTACTATGTATGCCTATGCGAAATAGAGTGTTCTGAGAAGCTTAAAATGAAGAAATAAGCGTTCTAAAATGCTTTAAAAATTCAAAGACATCTTTCAATGGTAAACTAACGCACGGCGCGATATCAGACCTTAATATGGAACCATAATATTTAAATTAGACCAGGTATTATATTACAGGGTACTAGTGTACCCTACCACAGGAAATAATTATAGGTCAATTAGGGGGTACACTATGTATATTTTAAATAGTGCATTAAAACAAGGAAATTCGAAGACTCCTTTCTATGTTAACTAACGGCACGGTATCGGACCTTAATATTGACCTATAATTTTTAAATTGGGCCGCGTATTATATTACAGGGTGATAGTGTACCCTACCACAGAAAATAATTATAGGTCAATTAGGGGGTACACAGCGTGACCCAAAAGTTTACTATGTTTGCCTATGCGAAATAAAGTGTTCTGAAAATGTTTAAAATGAAGAAATAAGCGTTCTAAAATGCTTTAAAAATTCAAAGACATTTTTCAATGTTAACTAACGGCACGGTATCGGAACTTAATATTGACCTATAATTTTTAAATTGGACCACGTATTATATTACAGGGTAATAGTGTACCCTACCACAGGAAATAATTATAGGTCAATTAGGGGGTACACTATGTATATTTTAAATAGTGCATTAAAACAAGGAAATACAAAGACACTTTTCTATGTTAACTAACGTCACGGTATCGGACCTTAATATTGACCTATAATTTTTAAATTGGACCACGTATTATATTACAGGGTTGTAGTGTACTCAACCGCAGGAAATAATTATAGGTCAATTAGGGGGTACACAGAGTGACACTTAAGTTTACTATGTATGCCTATGCGAAATAAAGTGTTCTGAGAAGCTTAAAATGAGGAAATAAGCGTTCTAAAATGCTTTAAAAATTCAAAGACATTTTTCTATGTTAACTAACGACACGGTATCGGACCTTAATATTGACCTATAATTTTTAAATTGGACCACGTATTATATTACAGGGTAATAGTGTACCCTACCGCAGGAAATAATTATAGGTCATTTAGTGGGTACACAGCGTGACCCTAAAGTTTACTATGTATGCCTATGCGAAGTAGAGTGTTCTGAGAATCTTAAAATAAAGAAATAAGCGTTCTAAAATGCTTTAAAATATCAAAGACTTCTTTCAATGGTTAAATAACGCAGAGCACGATATCAGACCTTAATATGGACCCCTAATATTTAAATTGAACCAGGTATTATATTACAGGGTAATAGTGTACCCTACCACAGGAAATAATTATAGGTCAATTAGGGGGTACACAATGTATATTTTAAATAGTGCATTAAAACAAGGAAATACGAAGACACTTTTCTATGTTAACTAACGGCACGGTATCGGACCTTAATATTGACCTATAATTTTTAAATTGGACCACGTATTATATTACAGGGTTATAGTATACCCTACCAAAGGAAATAATTATAGGTCAATTTGGGGGTACACAGAGTGACCCTAAAGTTTACTATGTATGCCTATGCGAAATAAAGTGTTCCGAGAAGCTTAAAATGAGGAAATAAGCGTTCTAAAATGCTTTAAAAATTCAAAGACATTTTTCTATGTTAACTAACGGCACGGTATCGGACCTTAATATTGACCTATAATTTTTAAATTGGACCACGTATTATATTACAGGGTAATAGTGTTCTCTACCACGGGAAATAATTATAGGTCTCTTAGGGGGTACACAGCGTGACCCTAAAGTTTACTATGTATGCCTATGCGAAATAAAGTGTTCTGAGAAGCTTAAAATGAAGAAATAAGCGTTCTAAAATGCTTTAAAAATTCAAAGACATCTTTCAATGGTTAACTAACGCAAGGCGCAATATCAGATCTTAATATTGACCTATAATATTTAAATTGGACCAGTTATTATATTACAGGGTGATAGTGTACCCTGCCACAGAAAATAATTATAGGTCAATTAGGGGGTACACAGCGTGACCCTAGAGTTTACTATGTATGCGCATGCGAAATAAAGTGTTCTGAGAAGCTTAAAATGAAGAAATAAGCGTTCTAAAATGCTTTAAAAATTCAAAGACATCTTTCAATGGTTAACAAATGCAAGGCGCAATATCAGACCTTAATATTGACCCATAATTTTTAAATTGGACAAGGTATTATATTACAGGGTAATAGTGAACCCTACCCTAGGAAATAATTATAGGTCAATTAGGGGGTACACTATGTGTATTTTAAATAGTGCATTAAAACAAGGAAATACGAAGACACTTTTCTATGCTAACTAACGGCACGGTATCGGACCTTAATATTGACCTATAATTTTTAAATTGGGCCACGTATTATATTACAGGATGATAGTGTACCCTACCACAGAAAATAATTATAGGTCAATTAGGGGGTACACAGCGTGACCCTAAAGTTTACTATGTAGGCCTATGCGAAATAAAGTGTTCTGAGAAGCTTAAAATGAAGAAATAAGACTTCTAAAATGCTTTAAAAATTCAAAGACATCTTTCAATGGTTAACTAACGCAAGGCGCGATATCAGAACTTAATATTGACCTATAATATTTTAGTTGAACCAGGTATTATATTACAGGGTAATAGTGTACCCTACCACGGGAAATAATTATATGTCAATTAGAGGGAACACAATGAGTTCCTGTATTTTACTATGTGTGCGTATCTAAAATAAGTGTTCGGAAGAGCTTAAAATGAGGAAATTCGCCTTCTAAAACCCTTTAAAGATAGGAAGCGCGAAGTCCCTCTTCACTGTTAGCCCGATTTCGGACCTTAATATTGACCTATAATATTTTAATTGGACCAGGTATTATATTGCAGGGTAATAGTGTACCCTAAAACAGGAAATAATTATAGGTGAATTAGGGGGTACACTATGTATATTTTAAATAGTGCATTAAAACAAGGAAATTCGAAGACACTTTTCAATGTTAACTAACGCCACGGTATCGGATCTTAATATTGGCCTATAATATTTTAGTTGGTCCAGGTATTATATTACAGAGTAATAGTGTACACTTCTACAGAAAATAATTATAGGTCAATTATGGGACACACAGCGTGACCCTAAAGTTTACTATGTATGCCTATGTGAAATAAAGTGTTCTGAGAAGCTTAAAATGAAGAAATAAGACTTCTAAAATGCTTTAAAAATTCAAAGACATCTTTTAATGGTTAACTAACGCAAGGCGCGATATCAGATCTTAATATTGACCTATAATATTTTAGTTGGACCAGGTATTATATTGCAGGGTAATAGTGTACCCTTCCACGGGAAATAATTATATGTCAATTAGAGGGAACACAATGAGTTCTTTTACTTTACTATGTGTGCGTATCTAAAATAAGTGTTCGGAAGAGCTTAAAATGAGGGAATTCGCCTTCTAAAACCCATTAAAGATTGGAAGCGCGAAGTCCCTCTTCACTGTTAGCCCGATTTCGGACCTTAATATTGACCTATAATATTTTAATTGGACCAGGTATTATATTGCAGGGTAATAGTGAACCCTACCCTAGGAAATAATTATAGGTCAATTAGGGGGTACACTATGTGTATTTTAAATAGTGCATTAAAACAAGGAAATACGAAGACACTTTTCTATGCTAACTAACGGCACGGTATCGGACCTTAATATTGACCTATAATTTTTAAATTGGACCACGTACTATATAACAGGGTAATAGTGTACCCTACCACAGGAAATAATTATAGGTCAATTAGGGGGTACACAGCGTGACCCTAAAGTTTACTATGTATGCCTATGCGAAATAGAGTGTTCTGAGAAGCTTAAAATGAAGAAATAAGCGTTCTAAAATGCTTTAAAAATCCAAAGACATCTTTCAATGGTAAACTAACGCACGGCGCGATATCAGACCTTAATATGGAACCATAATATTTAAATTAGACCAGGTATTATATTACAGGGTACTAGTGTACCCTACCACAGGAAATAATTATAGGTCAATTAGGGGGTACACTATGTATATTTTAAATAGTGCATTAAAACAAGGAAATTCGAAGACTCCTTTCTATGTTAACTAACGGCACGGTATCGGACCTTAATATTGACCTATAATTTTTAAATTGGGCCGCGTATTATATTACAGGGTGATAGTGTACCCTACCACAGAAAATAATTATAGGTCAATTAGGGGGTACACAGCGTGACCCAAAAGTTTACTATGTTTGCCTATGCGAAATAAAGTGTTCTGAAAATGTTTAAAATGAAGAAATAAGCGTTCTAAAATGCTTTAAAAATTCAAAGACATTTTTCAATGTTAACTAACGGCACGGTATCGGAACTTAATATTGACCTATAATTTTTAAATTGGACCACGTATTATATTACAGGGTAATAGTGTACCCTACCACAGGAAATAATTATAGGTCAATTAGGGGGTACACTATGTATATTTTAAATAGTGCATTAAAACAAGGAAATACAAAGACACTTTTCTATGTTAACTAACGGCACGGTATCGGACCTTAATATTGACCTATAATTTTTAAATTGGACCACGTATTATATTACAGGGTTGTAGTGTACTCAACCGCAGGAAATAATTATAGGTCAATTAGGGGGTACACAGAGTGACACTAAAGTTTACTATGTATGCCTATGCGAAATAAAGTGTTCTGAGAAGCTTAAAATGAGGAAATAAGCGTTCTAAAATGCTTTAAAAATTGAAAGACATTTTTCTATGTTAACTAACGACACGGTATCGGACCTTAATATTGACCTATAATTTTTAAATTGGACCACGTATTATATTACAGGGTAATAGTGTACCCTACCGCAGGAAATAATTATAGGTCATTTAGTGGGTACACAGCGTGACCCTAAAGTTTACTATGTATGCCTATGCGAAGTAGAGTGTTGTGAGAATCTTAAAATGAAGAAATAAGCGTTCTAAAATGCTTTAAAAATTCAAAGACTTCTTTCAATGGTTAAATAACGCAGAGCACGATATCAGACCTTAATATGGCCCCCTAATATTTAAATTGAACCAGGTATTATATTACAGGGTAATAGTGTACCCTACCACAGGAAATAATTATAGGTCAATTAGGGGGTACACAATGTATATTTTAAATAGTGCATTAAAACAAGGAAATACGAAGACACTTTTCTATGTTAATTAACGGCACGGTATCGGACCTTAATATTGACCTATAATTTTTAAATTGGACCACGTATTATATTACAGCGTTATAGTATACCCTACCAAAGGAAATAATTATAGGTCAATTTGGGGGTACACAGAGTGACCCTAAAGTTTACTATGTATGCCTATGCGAAATAAAGTGTTCCGAGAAGCTTAAAATGAGGAAATAAGCGTTCTAAAATGCTTTAAAAATTCAAAGACATTTTTCTATGTTAACTAACGGCACGGTATCGGACCTTAATATTGACCTATAATTTTTAAATTAGACCACGTATTATATTACAGGGTAATAGTGTTCTCTACCACGGGAAATAATTATAGGTCTCTTAGGGGGTACAAAGCGTGACCCTAAAGTTTACTATGTATGCCTATGCGAAATAAAGTGTTCTGAGAAGCTTAAAATGAAGAAATAAGCGTTCTAAAATGCTTTAAAAATTCAAAGACATCTTTCAATGGTTAACTAACGCAAGGCGCAATATCAGATCTTAATATTGACCTATAATATTTAAATTGGACCAGTTATTATATTACAGGGTGATAGTGTACCCTGCCACAGAAAATAATTATAGGTCAATTAGGGGGTACACAGCGTGACCCTAGAGTTTACTATGTATGCGCATGCGAAATAAAGTGTTCTGAGAAGCTTAAAATGAAGAAATAAGCGTTCTAAAATGCTTTAAAAATTCAAAGACATCTTTCAATGGTTAACTAATGCAAGGCGCAATATCAGACCTTAATATTGACCCATAATATTTAAATTGGACAAGGTATTATATTACAGGGTAATAGTGAACCCTACCCTAGGAAATAATTATAGGTCAATTAGGGGGTACACTATGTGTATTTTAAATAGTGCATTAAAACAAGGAAATACGAAGACACTTTTCTATGCTAACTAACGGCACGGTATCGGACCTTAATATTGACCTATAATTTTTAAATTGGACCACGTATTATATTACAGGGTTATAGTGTACCCTACAACAGGAAATAATTATAGATCAATTAGGGGGTACACAGCGTGACCCTAAAGTTTACTATGTTTGCCTATGCGAAATAAAGTGTTCTGAGAAGCTTAAAATGAAGAAATAAGCTTTCTAAAATGCTTTAAAAATTCAAAGACATCTTTTAATGGTTAACTAACGCAAGGCGCGATATCAGATCTTAATATTGACCTATAATATTTTAGTTGGACCAGGTATTATATTGCAGGGTAATAGTGTACCCTTCCACGGGAAATAATTATATGTCAATTAGAGGGAACACAATGAGTTCTTTTACTTTACTATGTGTGCGTATCTAAAATAAGTGTTCGGAAGAGCTTACAATGAGGGAATTCGCCTTCTAAAACCCATTAAAGATTGGAAGCGCGAAGTCCCTCTTCACTGTTAGCCCGATTTCGGACCTTAATATTGACCTATAATATTTTAATTGGACCAGGTATTATATTGCAGGGTAATAGTGTACCCTACCACAGGAAATAATTATAGGTGAATTAGGGGGTACACTATGTATATTTTAAATAGTGCATTAAAACAAGGAAATTCGAAGACACTTTTCAATGCTAACAAACGGCACGATATCTGACCTTAAAAATGACTTAATTCACTATTGCTCAAAACGAGGAAATTCGCCTTCTAAAACCCTTTAAAGATAGGAAGCGCGAAGTCACTTTTCAATGTTAACGTAAAGATCGATTTCAGAACTTAATATTGACCCATAATATTTAAATTGGTCCACATATTATATTACAGGGTGATAGTGTACCCTACCACAGGAAATAATTATAGGTGAATTACGGGGTACACTATGTATATTTTAAATAGTGCATTAAAACAAGGAAATTCAAAGACACTTTTCAATGTTAACTAACGCCACGGTATCGGATCTTAATATTGGCCTATAATATTTTAGTTGGTCCAGGTATTATATTAAAGGTGAATAGTGTACACTTCTACAGGAAATAATTATAGGTCAATTAGGGGGCACACAGCGTGACCCTAAAGTTTACTATGTATGCCTATGTGAAATAAAGTGTTCTGAGAAGCTTAAAATGAAGAAATAAGACTTCTAAAATGCTTTAAAAATTCAAAGACATCTTTCAATGGTTAACTAACCCAAGGCGCGATATCAGACCTTAATATTGACCTATAATATTTTAGTTTTACCAGGTATTATATTACAGGGTAATAGTGTACCCTACCACGGGAAATAATTATATGTCAATTAGAGGGAACACAATGAGTTCCTTTATTTTACTATGTGTGCGTATCTAAAATAAGTGTTCGGAAGAGCTTAAAATGAGGAAATTCGCCTTCTAAAACCCTTTAAAGATTGGAAGCGCGATGTCCCTCTTCACCGTTAGCCCGATTTCGGACTTTAATATTGACCTATAATATTTTAATTGGACCAGGTATTATATTGCAGGGTAATAGTGTACCCTACCACGGGAAATAATTATAGGTGAATTAGGGGGTACACTATGTATATTTTAAATAGAGCATTAAAACAAGGAAATTCGAAGACACTTTTCAATGCTAACAAACGGCACGATATCTGACCTTAAAAATGACTTAATTCACTATTGCTCAAAACGAGGAAATTCGCATTCTAAAACCCTTTAAAGATAGGAAGCGCGAAGTCACTTTTCAATGTTAACGTAAAGATCGATTTTAGATCTTAATATTGACCCATAATATTTAAATTGGTCCACATATTATATTACAGGGTGATAGTGTACCCTACCACAGGAAATAATTATAGGAGAATTAGGGGGTACACTATGTATATTTTAAATAGTGCATTAAAACAAGGAAATTCAAAGACACTTTTCAATGTTAACTAACGCCACGGTATCGGATCTTAATATTGGCCAATAATATTTTAGTTGGTCCAGGTATTATATTACAGGGCAATAGTGTACACTTCTACAGGAAATAATTATAGGTCAATTAGGGGGCACACAGCGTGACCCTAAAGTTTACTATGTATGCCTATGTGAAATAAAGTGCTCTGAGAAGCTTAAAATGAAGAAATAAGACTTCTAAAATGCTTTAAAAATTCAAAGACATCTTTCAATGGTTAACTAACGCAAGGCGCGATATCAGACCTTAATATTGACCTATAATATTTTAGTTGGACCAGGTATTATATTACAGGGTAATAGTGTACCCTACCACGGGAATTAATTATATGTCAATTAGAGGGAACACAATGAGTTCCTGTATTTTACTATGTGTGCGTATGTAAAATAAGTGTTCGGAAGAGCTTAAAATGAGGAAATTCGCCTTCTAAAACCCTTTAAAGATAGGAAGCGCGAAGTCCCTCTTCACTGTTAGCCCGATTTCGGACCTTAATATTGACCTATAATATTTTAATTGGACCAGTTATTATATTGCAGGGTAATAGTGTACCCTACCACAGGAAATAATTATAGGTGAATTAGGGGGTACACTATGTATATATTAAATAGTGCATTAAAACAAGGAAATTCAAAGACACTTTTCAATGCTAACAAACGGCACGATATCTGACCTTAAAAATGACTTAATTCACTATTGCTCAAAACGAGGAAATTCGCCTTCTAAAACCCTTTAAAGATAGGAAGCGCGAAGTCACTTTTCAATGTTAGCGTAAAGATCGATTTCAGATCTTAATATTGACCCATAATATTTAAATTGGTCCACATATTATATTACAGGGTGATAGTGTACCCTACCACAGGAAATAATTATAGGAGAATTAGGGGGTACACTATGTATATTTTAAATAGTGCATTAAAACAAGGAAATTCAAAGACACTTTTCAATGTTAACTAACGCCACGGTATCGGATCTTAATATTGGCCAATAATATTTTAGTTGGTCCAGGTATTATATTACAGGGCAATAGTGTACACTTCTACAGGAAATAATTATAGGTCAATTAGGGGGCACACAGCGTGACCCTAAAGTTTACTATGTATGCCTATGTGAAATAAAGTGCTCTGAGAAGCTTAAAATGAAGAAATAAGACTTCTAAAATGCTTTAAAAATTCAAAGACATCTTTCAATGGTTAACTAACGCAAGGCGCGATATCAGACCTTAATATTGACCTATAATATTTTAGTTGGACCAGGTATTATATTACAGGGTAATAGTGTACCCTACCACGGGAATTAATTATATGTCAATTAGAGGGAACACAATGAGTTCCTGTATTTTACTATGTGTGCGTATGTAAAATAAGTGTTCGGAAGAGCTTAAAATGAGGAAATTCGCCTTCTAAAACCCTTTAAAGATAGGAAGCGCGAAGTCCCTCTTCACTGTTAGCCCGATTTCGGACCTTAATATTGACCTATAATATTTTAATTGGACCAGTTATTATATTGCAGGGTAATAGTGTACCCTACCACAGGAAATAATTATAGGTGAATTAGGGGGTACACTATGTATATATTAAATAGTGCATTAAAACAAGGAAATTCAAAGACACTTTTCAATGCTAACAAACGGCACGATATCTGACCTTAAAAATGACTTAATTCACTATTGCTCAAAACGAGGAAATTCGCCTTCTAAAACCCTTTAAAGATAGGAAGCGCGAAGTCACTTTTCAATGTTAGCGTAAAGATCGATTTCAGATCTTAATATTGACCCATAATATTTAAATTGGACCACATATTATATTACAGGGTGATAGTGTACCCTACCACAGGAAATAATTATAGGTGAATTAGGGGGTACACTATGTATATTTTAAATAGTGCATTAAAACAAGGAAATTCAAAGACACTTTTCAATGTTAACTAACGCCAAGGTATCGGATCTTAATATTGGCCTATAATATTTTAGTTGGTCCAGGTATTATATTACAGGGTAATAGTGTACACTTCTACAGGAAATAATTATAGGTCAATTAGGGGGCACACAGCGTGACCCTAAAGTTTTCTATGTATGCCTATGTGAAATAAAGTGCTCTGAGAAGCTTAAAATGAAGAAATAAGACTTCTAAAATGCTTTAAAAATTTAAAGACATCTTTCAATGGTTAACTAAAGCAAGGCGCGATATCAGACCTTAATATTGACCTATAATATTTTAGTTGGACCAGGTATTATATTACAGGGTAATAGTGTACCCTACCACGGGAAATAATTATATGTCAATAAGAGGGAACACAATGAGTTCCTGTATTTTACTATGTGTGCGTATCTAAAATAAGTGTTCTGAGAAGCTTAAAATGAGGAAATAAGCGTTCTAAAATGCTTTAAAAATTCAAAGACATTTTTCTATGTTAACTAACGGCACGGTATCGGACCTTAATATTGACCTATAATTTTCAAATTGTACCACGCATTATATTACAGGGTAATAGTGTACCCTACCTCTGGAAATAATTATAGGTCAATTAGGGGGTACACAGCGTGACCCTAAAGTTTACTATGTATGCGTATGCGAAATAAAGTGTTCTCAGAAGCTTAAAATGAAGAAATAAGCGTTCTAAAATGCTTTAAAAATTCAAAGACATCTTTCAATGGTTAACTAACGCAAGGCGCAATATCAGACCTTAATATTGACCCACAATATTTAAATTGGACCAGGTATTATATTACAGGGTAATAGTGTACCCAACCACAGGAAATAATTATAGGTCTATTAGGGGGTACACTATGTATATTTTAAATAGTGCATTAAAACAAGGAAATTCGAAGACACTTTTCTATGTTAACTAACGGCACGGTATCGGACCTTAATATTGACCTATAATTTTTAAATTAGACCACGTATTATATTACAGGGATATAGTGTACCCTACAACAGGAAATAATTATAGGTCAATTAGGGGGTACACAGCGTGTCCCTAAAGTTTACTATGTATGCCTATGCGAAATAAAGTGTTCTGAGAAGCTTAAAATGAGGAAATAAGCGTTCTAAAATGCTTTAAAAATTCAAAGACATTTTTCTATGTTTACTAACGGCACGGTATCGGACCTTAATATTGACCTATAATTTTTAAATTGGACCACGTATTATATTACAGGGTAATAGTGTACCCTACCACAAGAAATAATTATAGGTGAATTAGGGGGTACACTATGTATATTTTAAATAGTGCATTAAAACAAGGAAATTCGAAGACACTTTTCAATGCTAACAAACGGCACGATATCTGACCTTAAAAATGACTTAATTCTCTATTGCTCAAAACGAGGAAATTCGCCTTTTAAAACCCTTTAAAGATAGGAAGCGCGAAGTCACTTTTCAATGTTAACGTAAAGATCGATTTCAGATCTTAATATTGACCCATAATATTTAAATTGGTCCACATATTATATTACAGGGTGATAGTGTACCCTACCACAGGAAATAATTATAGGTGAATTAGGGGGTACACTATGTATATTTTAAATAGTGCATTAAAACAAGGAAATTCAAAGACACTTTTCAATGTTAACTAACGCCACGGTATCGGATCTTAATATTGGACTATAATATTTTAGTTGGTCCAGGTATTATATTACAGGGTATTAGTGTACACTTCTACAGGAAATAATTATAGGTCAATTAGGGGGCACACAGCGTGACCCTAAAGTTTACTATGTATGCCTATGTGAAATAAAGTGCTCTGAGAAGCTTTAAATGAAGAAATAAGACTTCTAAAATGCTTTAAAAATTCAAAGACATCTTTCAATGGTTAACTAACGCAAGGCGCGATATCAGACCTTAATATTGACCTATAATATTTTAGTTGGACCAGGTATTATATTGCAGGGTAATAGTGTACCCTACCACGGGAAATAATTATATGTCAATTAGAGGGAACACAATGGGTTCCTGTATTTTACTATGTGTGCGTATCTAAAATAAGTGTCCGGAAGAGCTTAAAATGAGGAAATTCGCCTTCTAAAACCCTTTAAAGAATGGAAGCGCGAAGTCCCTCTTCACTGTTAGCCCGATTTCGGACCTTAATATTGACCTATAATATTTTAATTGGACCAGGTGTTATATTGCAGGTTAATAGTTTACCCTACCAGAGGAAATAATTATAGGTGAATTAGGGGGTACACTATGTATATTTTAAATAGTGCATTAAAACAAGGAAATTCGAAGACACTTTTCAATGCTAACAAACGGCACGATATCTGACCTTAAAAATGACTTAATTCACTATTGATCAAAACGCGGAAATTCGCCTTCTAAAACCCTTTAAAGATAGGAAGCGCGAAGTCACTTTTCAATGTTAACGTAAAGATCGATTTCAGATCTTAATATTGACCCATAATATTTAAATTGGAAAACATATTATATTACAGGGTAATAGTGTACACTTCTACAGGAAATGATTATAGGTCAATTAGGGGGCACACAGCGTGACTCTAAAGTTTACTATGTATGCCTATGTGAAATAAAGTGTTCTGAGAAGCTTCAAATGAAGAAATAAGACTTCTGAAATGCTTTAAAAATTCAAAGACATCTTTCAATGGTTAACTAACGCAAGGCGCGATATCAGACCTTAATATTGACCTATAATATTTTAGTTGGACCAGGTATTATATTACAGGGTAATAGTGTACCCTACCTCGGGAAATAATTATATGTCAATAAGAGGGAACACAATGAGTTCCTGTATTTTACTATGTGTGCGTATCTAAAATAAGTGTTCTGAGAAGCTTAAAATGAGGAAATAAGCGTTCTAAAATGCTTTAAAAATTGAAAGACATTTTTCTATGTTAACTAACGGCACGGTATCGGACCTTAATATTGACCTATAATTTTTAAATTGGACCACGCATTATATTACAGGGTAATAGTGTTCCCTACCTCGGGAAATAATTATAGGTCTCTTAGGGGGTACGCAGCGTGACCCTAAAGTTTATTATGTATGCCTATGCGAAATAAAGTGTTCTGAGAAGCTTAAAATGAAGAAATAAGCGTTCTAAAATGCTTTAAAAATTCAAAGACATCTTTCAATGGTTAACTAACGCAAGGCGCAATATCAAACCTTAATATTGACCCATAATATTTAAATTGTACCAGATATTATATTACAGGGTAATAGTGTACCCTACCACAGGAAATAATTATAGGTCAATTAGGGGGTACACTATGTATATTTTAAATAGTGCATTAAAACAAGGAAATTCGAAGACACTTTTCTATGTTAACTAACGGCACGGTATCGGACCTTAATATTGACCTATAATTTTTAAATTAGACCACGTATTATATTACAGGGTTATAGTGTACCCTACAACAGGAAATAATTATAGGTCAATTAGGGGGTACACAGCGAGACCCTAAAGTTTACTATGTATGCCTATGCGAAATAAAGTGTTCGGAGAAGCTTAAAATGAGGAAATAAGCGTTCTAAAATGCTTTAAAAATTCAAAGACATTTTTCTATGTTTACTAACGGCACGGTATCGGACCTTAATATTGACCTATAATTTTTAAATTGGACCAGATATTATATTACAGGGTAATAGTGTACCCTACCATAGGAAATAATTATAGGTCAATTAGGGGGTACACTATGTATATTTTAAATAGTGCATTAAAACAAGGAAATACGAAGACACTTTTCTATGTTAACTAACGGCCCGGTATCGGACCTTAATATTGACCTATAATTTTTAAATTGGACCACGTATTATATTACAGGGTTATAGTGTACCCTATTACAGGAAATAATTATAGGTCAATTAGGGGGTACACAGCGTGACCCTAAAGTTTACTATGTATGCGTATGCGAAATAAAGTGTTCTGAGAAGCTTAAAATGAAGAAATAAGCGTTCTAAAATGCTTTAAAAATTCAAAGACATCTTTCAATGGTTAACTAACGCAAGGCGCAATATCAGACCTTAATATTGACCCATAATATTTAAATTGGACCAGGTATTATATTACAGGGTAATAGTGTACCCTACCACAGGAAATAATTATAGGTCAATTAGGGGGTACACTACGTATATTTTAAATAGTGCATTAAAACAAGGAAATTCGAAGACACTTTTCTATGTTAACTAACGGCACGGTATCGGACCTTACTATTCACCTATAATTTTTAAATTAGACCACGTATTATATTACAGGGTTATAGTGTACCCTACAACAGGAAATAATTATAGGTCAATTAGGGGGTACACAGCGTGACCCTAAAGTTTACTATGTATGCCTAAGCGAAATAAAGTGTTCTGAGAAGCTTAAAATGAGGAAATAAGCGTTCTAAAATGCTTTAAAAATTCAAAGACATTTTTCTATGTTTACTAACGGCACGGTATCGGACCTTAATATTGACCTATAATTTTTAAATTGGACCACGTATTATATTACAGGGTAATAGTGTACCCTACCACAGGAAATAATTATAGGTCATTTAGGGGTTACACAGCGTGACCCTAAATTTTATTATGTATGCCTATGCGAAATAGAGTGTTCTGAGATGCTTAAAATGAAGAAATAAGCGTTCTAAAATGCTTTAAAAATTCAAAGACTCTTTTCAATGGTTAAATAACGCAGAGCACGATATCAGACCTTAATATGGACCCATAATATTTAAATTGAACCAGGTATTATATTACAGGGTAATAGTGTACCCTACCACAGGAAATAATTATAGGTCAATTAGGGGGTACACAATGTATATTTTAAATAGTGCATTAAAACAAGGAAATACGAAGACATTTTTTTATGTTAACTAACGGCACGGTATCGGACCTTAATATTGTCCTATAATTTTTAAATTGGACCACGTATTATATTACAGGGTTATAGTGTACCCTACAACAGGAAATAATTATAGATCAATTAGGGGGTACACAGCGTGACCCTAAAGTTTACTATGTTTGCCTATGCGAAATAAAGTGTTCTGAGAAGCTTAAAATGAAGAAATAAGCGTTCTTAAATGCTTTAAAAATTCAAAGACATCTTTCAATGGTTAACTAAGGCAAGGCGCAATATCAGACCTTAATATTGACCCATAATATTTAAATTGGACCAGGTATTATATTACAGGGTAATAGTGAACCCTACCCTAGGAAATAATTATAGGTCAATTAGGGGGTACACTATGTGTATTTTAAATAGTGCATTAAAACAAGGAAATACGAAGACACTTTTCTATGCTAACTAACGGCACGGTATCGGACCTTAATATTGACCTATAATTTTTAAATTGGACCACGTGCTATATAACAGGGTAATAGTGTACCCTACAACAGGAAATAATTATAGGTCAATTAGGGGGTACACAGCGTGACCCTAAAGTTTACTATGTATGCCTATGCGAAATAGAGTGTTCTGAGAAGCTTAAAATGAAGAAATAAGCGTTCTAAAATGCTTTAAAAATTCAAAGACATCTTTCAATGGTAAACTAACGCAAGGCGCGATATCAGACCTTAATATGGAACCATAATATTTAAATTAGACCAGGTATTATATTACAGGGTACTAGTGTACCCTACCACAGGAAATAAGTATAGGTCAATTAGGGGGTACACTATGTATATTTTAAATAGTGCATTAAAACAAGGAAATTCGAAGACTCCTTTCTATGTTAACTAACGTCACGGTATCGGACCTTAATATTGACCTATAATTTTTAAATTGGGCCGCGTATTATATTACAGGGTGATAGTGTGCCCTACCACAGAAAATAATTATAGGTCTATTAGGGGGTACACAGCGTGACCCTAAAGTTTACTATGTATGCCTATGCGAAATAAAGTGTTCTGAGAAGCTTAAAATGAGGAAATAAGCGTTCTAAAATGCTTTAAAATTTCAAAGACATTTTTCTATGTTTACTAACGGCACGGTATCGGACCTTAATATTGACCTATAATTTTTAAATTGGACCACGTATTATATTACAGGGTAATAGTGTACCCTACCACAGGAAATAATTATAGGTCATTTAGGGGTTACACAGCGTGACCCTAAATTTTATTATGTATGCCTATGCGAAATAGAGTGTTCTGAGATGCTTAAAATGAAGAAATAAGCGTTCTAAAATGCTTTAAAAATTCAAAGACTCTTTTCAATGGTTAAATAACGCAGAGCACGATATCAGACCTTAATATGGATCCATAATATTTAAATTGAACCAGGTATTATATTACAGGGTAATAGTGTACCCTACCACGGGAAATAATTATATGTCAATTAGAGGGAACACAATGAGTTCCTTTATTTTACTATGTGTGCGTATCTAAAATAAGTGTTCGGAAGAGCTTAAAATGAGGAAATTCGCCTTCTAAAACCCTTTAAAGATTGGAAGCGCGAAGTCCCTCTTCACTGTTAACCCGATTTCGGACCTTACTATTGACCTATAATATTTTAATTGGATCAGGTATTATATTGCAGGGTAATAGTGTACCCTACCACTGGAAATAATTATAGGTGAATTAGGGGGTACACTATGTATATTTTAAATAGTGCATTAAAACAAGGAAATTCGAAGACACTTTTCAATGCTAACAAACGGCACGATATCTGACCTTAAAAATGACTTAATTCACTATTGCTCAAAACGAGGAAATTCGCCTTCTAAAACCCATTAAAGATAGGAAGCGCGAAGTCACTTTTCAATGTTAACGTAAAGATCGATTTCAGATCTTAATATTGACCCATAATATTTAAATTGGTCCACATATTATATTACAGGGTGATAGTGTACCCTACCACAGGAAATAATTATAGGTGAATTAGGGGGTACACTATGTATATTTTAAATAGTGCATTAAAACAAGGAAATTCAAAGACACTTTTCAATGTTAACTAACGCCACGGTATCGGATCTTAATATTGGCCTATAATATTTTAGTAGGTCCAGGTATTATATTACAGGGTAATAGTGTACACTTCTACAGGAAATAATTATAGGTCAATTAGGGGGCACACAGCGTGACCCTAAAGTTTTCTATGTATGCCTATGTGAAATAAAGTGTTCTGAGAAGCTTAAAATGAAGAAATAAGACTTCTAAAATGCTTTAAAAATTCAAAGACATCTTTCAATGGTTAACTAACGCAAGGCGCGATATCAGACCTTAATATTGACCTATAATATTTTAGTTGGACCAGGTATTATATTGCAGGGTAATAGTGTACCCTACCACGGGAAATAATTATATGTCAATTAGAGGGAACACAATGAGTTCCTGTATTTTACTATGTGTGCGTATCTAAAATAAGTGTTCGGAAGAGCTTAAAATGGGGAAATTCGCCTTTTAAAACCCTTTAAAGATAGGAAGCGCGAAGTCCCTCTTCTCTGTTAGCCCAATTTCGGACCTTAATATTGACCTATAATATTTTAATTGGACTAGGTATTATATTGCAGGGTAATAGTGTACCCTACCAGAGGAAATAATTATAGGTGAATTAGGGGGTACACTATGTATATTTTAAATAGTGCATTAAAACAAGGAAATTCGAAGACGCTTTTCAATGCTAACAAACGGCACGATATCTGACCTTAAAAAAGACTTAATTCACTATTGCTCAAAACGAGGAAATTCGCCTTTTAAAACCCTTTAAATATAGGAAGCGCGAAGTCACTTTTCAATGTTAACGTAAAGATCGATTTCAGATCTTAATATTGACCCATAATATTTAAATTGGTCCACATATTATATTACAGGGTGATAGTGTACCCTACCACAGGAAATAATTATAGGCGAATTAGGGGGTACACTATGTATATTTTAAATAGTGCATTAAAACAAGGAAATTCAATGACACTTTTCAATGTTAACTAACGCCACGGTATCGGATCTTAATATTGGCCTATAATATTTTAGTTGGTCCAGGTATTATATTACAGGGAAATAGTGTACACTTCTACAGGAAATAATGATAGGTCAATAAGGGGGCACACAGCGTGACCCTAAAGTTTACTATGTATGCCTATGTGAAATAAAGTGTTCTGAGAAGCTTAAAATGAAGAAATAAGACGTCTAAAATGCTTTAAAAATTCAAATACATCTTTCAATGGTTAACTAACCCAAGGCGCGATATCAGACCTTAATATTGACCTATAATAATTTAGTTGGACCAGGTATTATATTACAGGGTAATAGTGTACCCTACCACGGGAAATAATTATATGTCAATTAGAGGGAACACAATGAGTTCCTTTATTTTACTATGTGTGCGTATCTAAAATAAGTGTTCGGAAGAGCTTAAAATGAGGAAATTCGCCTTCTAAAACCCTTTAAAGATTGGAAGCGCGAAGTCCCTCTTCACTGTTAGCCCGATTTCGGAAATTAATATTGACCTATAATATTTTAATTGGACCAGGTATTATATTGCAGGGTAATAGTGTACCCTACCACAGGAAATAATTATAGGCGAATTAGGGGGTACACTATGTATATTTTAAATAGTGCATTAAAACAAGGAAATTCGAAGACACTTTTCAATGCTAACAAACGGCACGATATCTGACCTTAAAAATGACTTAATTCACTATTGCTCAAAACGAGGAAATTCGCCTTCTAAAACCCTTTAAAGATAGGAAGCGCGAAGTCACTTTTCAATGTTAACGTAAAGATCGATTTCAGATCTTAATATTGACCCATAATATTTAAATTGGACCACATATTATATTACAGGGTGATAGTGTACCCTACCACAGGAAATAATTATAGGTGAATTAGGGGGTACACTATGTATATTTTAAATAGTGCATTAAAACAAGGAAATTCAAAGACACTTTTCAATGTTAACTAACGCCAAGGTATCGGATCTTAATATTGGCCTATAATATTTTAGTTGGTCCAGGTATTATATTACAGGGTAATAGTGTACACTTCTACAGGAAATAATTATAGGTCAATTAGGGGGCACACAGCGAGACCCTAAAGTTTTCTATGTATGCCTATGTGAAATAAAGTGTTCTGAGAAGCTTAAAATGAAGAAATAAGACTTCTAAAATGCTTTAAAAATTCAAAGACATCTTTCAATGGTTAACTAACGCAAGGCGCGATATCAGACCTTAATATTGACCTATAATATTTTAGTTGGACCAGGTATTATATTGCAGGGTAATAGTGTACCCTACCACGGGAAATAATTATATGTCAATTAGAGGGAACACAATGAGTTCCTGTATTTTACTATGTGTGCGTATCTAAAATAAGTGTTCGGAAGAGCTTAAAATGGGGAAATTCGCCTTTTAAAACCCTTTAAAGATAGGAAGCGCGAAGTCCCTCTTCTCTGTTAGCCCAATTTCGGACCTTAATATTGACCTATAATATTTTAATTGGACTAGGTATTATATTGCAGGGTAATAGTGTACCCTACCAGAGGAAATAATTATAGGTGAATTAGGGGGTACACTATGTATATTTTAAATAGTGCATTAAAACAAGGAAATTCGAAGACACTTTTCAATGCTAACAAACGGCGCGATATCTGACCTTAAAAATGACTTAATTCACTATTGCTCAAAACGAGGAAATTCGCCTTCTAAAACCCTTTAAAGATAGGAAGCGCGAAGTAACTTTTCAATGTTAACGTAAAGATCGATTTCAGATCTTAATATTGACCCATAATATTTAAATTGGAAAACATATTATATTACAGGGTAATAGTGTACACTTCTACAGGAAATAATTATAGGTCAATTAGGGGGCACACAGCGTGACTCTGAAGTTTACTATGTATGCCTATGTGAAATAAAGTGTTCTGAGAAGCTTAAAATGAAGAAATAAGACTTCTAAAATGCTTTAAAAATTCAAAGACATCTTTCAATGGTTAACTAACGCAAGGCGCGATATCAGACCTTAATATTGACCTATAATATTTTAGTTGGAGCAGGTATTATATTACAGGGTAATAATGAACCCGACCACGGGAAATAATTATATGTCAATTAGAGGGAACACAATGAGTTCCTGTATTTTACTATGTGTGCGTATCTAAAATAAGTGTTCGGAAGAGCTTAAAATGAGGAAATTCGCCTTCTAAAACCCTTTAAAGATAGGAAGCGCGAAGTCCCTCTTCACTGTTAGCCCGATTTCGGACCTTAATATTGACCTATAATATTTTAATTGGACCAGGTATTATATTGCAGGGTAATAGTGTACCCTACCACAGGAAATAATTATAGGTGAATTAGGGGGTACACTATGTATATATTAAATAGTGCATTAAAACAAGGAAATTCGAAGACACTTTTCAATGCTAACAAACGGCACGATATCTGACCTTAAAAATGACTTAATTCACTATTGCTCAAAACGAGGAAATTCGCCTTCTAAAACCCTTTAAAGATAGGAAGCGCGAAGTCACTTTTCAATGTTAACGTAAAGATCGATTTCAGATCTTAATATTGACCCATAATATTTAAATTGGACCACATATTATATTACAGGGTGATAGTGTACCCTACCACAGGAAATAATTATAGGTGAATTAGGGGGTACACTATGTATATTTTAAATATTGCATTAAAACAAGGAAATTCAAAGACACTTTTCAATGTTAACTAACGCCAAGGTATCGGATCTTAATATTGGCCTATAATATTTTAGTTGGTCCAGGTATTATATTACAGGGTAATAGTGTACACTTCTACAGGAAATAATTATAGGTCAATTAGGGGGCACACAGCGTGACCCTAAAGTTTTCTATGTATGCCTATGTGAAATAAAGTGTTCTGAGAAGCTTAAAATGAAGAAATAAGACTTCTAAAATGCTTTAAAAATTCAAAGACATCTTTCAATGGTTAACTAACGCAAGGCGCGATATCAGACCTTAATATTGACCTATAATATTTTAGTTGGACCAGGTATTATATTGCAGGGTAATAGTGTACCCTACCACGGGAAATAATTATATGTCAATTAGAGGGAACACAATGAGTTCCTGTATTTTACTATGTGTGCGTATCTAAAATAAGTGTTCGGAAGAGCTTAAAATGGGGAAATTCGCCTTTTAAAACCCTTTAAAGATAGGAAGCGCGAAGTCCCTCTTCTCTGTTAGCCCAATTTCGGACCTTAATATTGACCTAAAATATTTTAATTGGACTAGGTATTATATTGCAGGGTAATAGTGTACCCTACCAGAGGAAATAATTATAGGTGAATTAGGGGGTACACTATGTATATTTTAAATAGTGCATTAAAACAAGGAAATTCGAAGACACTTTTCAATGCTAACAAACGGCGCGATATCTGACCTTAAAAATGACTTAATTCACTATTGCTCAAAACGAGGAAATTCGCCTTCTAAAACCCTTTAAAGATAGGAAGCGCGAAGTAACTTTTCAATGTTAACGTAAAGATCGATTTCAGATCTTAATATTGACCCATAATATTTAAATTGGAAAACATATTATATTACAGGGTAATAGTGTACACTTCTACAGGAAATAATTATAGGTCAATTAGGGGGCACACAGCGTGACTCTGAAGTTTACTATGTATGCCTATGTGAAATAAAGTGTTCTGAGAAGCTTAAAATGAAGAAATAAGACTTCTAAAATGCTTTAAAAATTCAAAGACATCTTTCAATGGTTAACTAACGCAAGGCGCGATATCAGACCTTAATATTGACCTATAATATTTTAGTTGGAGCAGGTATTATATTACAGGGTAATAATGTACCCGACCACGGGAAATAATTATATGTCAATTAGAGGGAACACAATGAGTTCCTGTATTTTACTATGTGTGCGTATCTAAAATAAGTGTTCGGAAGAGCTTAAAATGAGGAAATTCGCCTTCTAAAATCCTTTAAAGATAGGAAGCGCGAAGTAGGAAGTAAAGTGTTCTGAGAAGCTTAAAATGAAGAAATAAGACTTCTAAAATGCTTTAAAATTCAAAGACATCTTTCAATGGTTAACTAACGCAAGGCGCGATATCAGACCTTAATATTGACCTATAATATTTTAGTTGGACCAGGTATTATATTACAGGGTAATAGTGTACCCTACCACGGGAAATAATTATATGTCAATTAGAGGGAACACAATGAGTTCCTGTATTTTACTATGTGTGCGTATCTAAAATAAGTGTTCGGAAGAGCTTAAAATGAGGAAATTCGCCTTCTAAAACCCTTTAAAGATAGGAAGCGCGAAGTCCCTCTTCACTGTTAGACCGATTTCGGACCTTAATATTGACCTATAATATTTTAATTGGACCAGGTATTATATTGCAGGGTAGTAGTGTACACTTCTACAGGAAATAATTATAGGTCAATTAGGGGGCACACTATGTATATTTTAAATAGTGCATTAAAACAAGGAAATTCGAAGACGCTTTTCAATGCTAACAAACGGCACGATATCTGACCTTAAAAAAGACTTAATTCACTATTGCTCAAAACGAGGAAATTCGCCTTTTAAAACCCTTTAAATATAGGAAGCGCGAAGTCACTTTTCAATGTTAACGTAAAGATCGATTTCAGATCTTAATATTGACCCATAATATTTAAATTGGTCCACATATTATATTACAGGGTGATAGTGTACCCTACCACAGGAAATAATTATAGGCGAATTAGGGGGTACACTATGTATATTTTAAATAGTGCATTAAAACAAGGAAATTCAATGACACTTTTCAATGTTAACTAACGCCACGGTATCGGATCTTAATATTGGCCTATAATATTTTAGTTGTCCAGGTATTATATTACAGGGTAATAGTGTACACTTCTACAGGAAATAATGATAGGTCAATTAGGGGGCACACAGCGTGACCCTAAAGTTTACTATGTATGCGTATGCGAAATAAAGTGTTCTGAGAAGCTTAAAATGAAGAAATAAGACGTCTAAAATGCTTTAAAAATTCAAATACATCTTTCAATGGTTAACTAACCCAAGGCGCGATATCAGACCTTAATATTGACCTATAATAATTTAGTTGGACCAGGTATTATATTACAGGGTAATAGTGTACCCTACCACGGGAAATAATTATATGTCAATTAGAGGGAACACAATGAGTTCCTTTATTTTACTATGTGTGCGTATCTAAAATAAGTGTTCGGAAGAGCTTAAAATGAGGAAATTCGCCTTCTAAAACCCTTTAAAGATTGGAAGCGCAAAGTCCCTCTTCACTGTTAACGTAAAGATCGATTTCGGAAATTAATATTGACCTATAATATTTTAATTGGACCAGGTATTATATTGCAGGGTAATAGTGTACCCTACCACAGGAAATAATTATAGGCGAATTAGGGGGTACACTATGTATATTTTAAATAGTGCATTAAAACAAGGAAATTCAAAGACACTTTTCAATGTTAACTAACGCCACGGTATCGGATCTTAATATTGGCCTATAATATTTTAGTTGGTCCAGGTATTATATTGCAGGGGAATAGTGTACACTTCTACAGGAAATAATTATAGGTCAATTAGGGGGCACACAGCGTGACCCTAAAGTTTACTATGTATGCCTATGTGAAATAAAGTGCTCTGAGAAGCTTAAAATGAAGAAATAAGACTTCTAAAATGCTTTAAAAATTCAAAGACATCTTTCAATGGTTAACTAACGCAAGGCGCGATATCAGACCTTAATATTGACCTATAATATTTTAGTTGGACCAGGTATTATATTACAGGGTAATAGTGTACCCTACCACGGGAATTAATTATATGTCAATTAGAGGGAACACAATGAGTTCCTGTATTTTACTATGTGTGCGTATCTAAAATAAGTGTTCGGAAGAGCTTAAAATGAGGAAATTCGCCTTCTAAAACCCTTTAAAGATAGGAAGCGCGAAGTCCCTCTTCACTGTTAGCCCGATTTCGGACCTTAATATTGACCTATAATATTTTAATTGGACCAGGTATTATATTGCAGGGTAATAGTGTACCCTACCACAGGAATTAATTATAGGTGAATTAGGGGGTACACTATGTATATTTTAAATAGTGCATTAAAACAAGGAAATTCGAAGACACTTTTCAATGCTAACAAACGGCGCGATATCTGACCTTAAAAATGACTTAATTCACTATTGCTCAAAACGAGGAAATTCGCCTTCTAAAACCCTTTAAAGATAGGAAGCGCGAAGTAACTTTTCAATGTTAACGTAAAGATCGATTTCAGATCTTAATATTGACCCATAATATTTAAATTGGCAAACATATTATATTACAGGGTAATAGTGTACACTTCTACTGGAAATAATTATAGGTCAATTAGGGGGCACACAGCGTGACTCTGAAGTTTACTATGTATGCCTATGTGAAATAAAGTGTTCTGAGAAGCTTAAAATGAAGAAATAAGACTTCTAAAATGCTTTAAAAATTCAAAGACATCTTTCAATGGTTAACTAACGCAAGGCGCGATATCAGATCTTAATATTGACCTATAATATTTTAGTTGGAGCAGGTATTATATTACAGGGTAATAATGTACCCGACCACGGGAAATAATTATATGTCAATTAGAGGGAACACAATGAGTTCCTGTATTTTACTATGTGTGCGTATCTAAAATAAGTGTTCGGAAGAGCTTAAAATGAGGAAATTCGCCTTCTAAAACCCTTTAAAGATAGGAAGCGCGAAGTCCCTCTTCACTGTTAGCCCGATTTCGGACCTTAATATTGACCTATAATATTTTAATTGGACCAGGTATTATATTGCAGGGTAATAGTGTACCCTACCACAGGAAATAATTATAGGTGAATTAGGGGGTACACTATGTATATATTAAATAGTGCATTAAAACAAGGAAATTCGAAGACACTTTTCAATGCTAACAAACGGCACGATATCTGACCTTAAAAATGACTTAATTCACTATTGCTCAAAACGAGGAAATTCGCCTTCTAAAACCCTTTAAAGATAGGAAGCGCGAAGTCACTTTTCAATGTTAACGTAAAGATCGATTTCAGATCTTAATATTGACCCATAATATTTAAATTGGACCACATATTATATTACAGGGTGATAGTGTACCCTACCACAGGAAATAATTATAGGTGAATTAGGGGGTACACTATGTATATTTTAAATAGTGCATTAAAACAAGGAAATTCAAAGACACTTTTCAATGTTAACTAACGCCAAGGTATCGGATCTTAATATTGGCCTATAATATTTTAGTTGGTCCAGGTATTATATTACAGGGTAATAGTGTACACTTCTACAGGAAATAATTATAGGTCAATTAGGGGGCACACAGCGTGACCCTAAAGTTTTCTATGTATGCCTATGTGAAATAAAGTGTTCTGAGAAGCTTAAAATGAAGAAATAAGACTTCTAAAATGCTTTAAAAATTCAAAGACATCTTTCAATGGTTAACTAACGCAAGGCGCGATATCAGACCTTAATATTGACCTATAATATTTTAGTTGGACCAGGTATTATATTGCAGGGTAATAGTGTACCCTACCACGGGAAATAGTTATATGTCAATTAGAGGGAACACAATGAGTTCCTGTATTTTACTATGTGTGCGTATCTAAAATAAGTGTTCGGAAGAGCTTAAAATGGGGAAATTCGCCTCTTAAAACCCTTTAAAGATAGGAAGCGCGAAGTCCCTCTTCTCTGTTAGCCCAATTTCGGACCTTAATATTGACCTAAAATATTTTAATTGGACTAGGTATTATATTGCAGGGTAATAGTGTACCCTACCAGAGGAAATAATTATAGGTGAATTAGGGGGTACACTATGTATATTTTAAATAGTGCATTAAAACAAGGAAATTCGAAGACACTTTTCAATGCTAACAAACGGCGCGATATCTGACCTTAAAAATGACTTAATTCACTATTGCTCAAAACGAGGAAATTCGCCTTCTAAAACCCTTTAAAGATAGGAAGCGCGAAGTAACTTTTCAATGTTAACGTAAAGATCGATTTCAGATCTTAATATTGACCCATAATATTTAAA
Source organism: Parasteatoda tepidariorum (assembly GCF_982258835.1). Taxonomy (NCBI): domain Eukaryota; kingdom Metazoa; phylum Arthropoda; class Arachnida; order Araneae; family Theridiidae; genus Parasteatoda; species Parasteatoda tepidariorum. The sequence continues at coordinate 121,276,029 of NC_141756.1, read as the reverse complement.
ATGGAAAACATATTATATTACAGGGTAATAGTGTACACTTCTACAGGAAATAATTATAGGTCAATTAGGGGGCACACAGCGTGACTCTGAAGTTTACTATGTATGCCTATGTGAAATAAAGTGTTCTGAGAAGCTTAAAATGAAGAAATAAGACTTCTAAAATGCTTTAAAAATTCAAAGACATCTTTCAATGGTTAATTAACGCAAGGCGCGATATCAGACCTTAATATTGACCTATAATATTTTAGTTGGAGCAGGTATTATATTACAGGGTAATAATGTACCCGACCACGGGAAATAATTATATGTCAATTAGAGGGAACACAATGAGTTCCTGTATTTTACTATGTGTGCGTATCTAAAATAAGTGTTCGGAAGAGCTTAAAATGAGGAAATTCGCCTTCTAAAATCCTTTTAAGATAGGAAGCGCGAAGTAGGAAGTAAAGTGTTCTGAGAAGCTTAAAATGAAGAAATAAGACTTCTAAAATGCTTTAAAATTCAAAGACATCTTTCAATGGTTAACTAACGCAAGGCGCGATATCAGACCTTAATATTGACCTATAATATTTTAGTTGGACCAGGTATTATATTACAGGGTAATAGTGTACCCTACCACGGGAAATAATTATATGTCAATTAGAGGGAACACTATGAGTTCCTGTATTTTACTATGTGTGCGTATCTAAAATAAGTGTTCGGAAGAGCTTAAAATGAGGAAATTCGCCTTCTAAAACCCTTTAAAGATAGGAAGCGCGAAGTCCCTCTTCACTGTTAGACCGATTTCGGACCTTAATATTGACCTATAATATTTTAATTGGACCAGGTATTATATTGCAGGGTAGTAGTGTACACTTCTACAGGAAATAATTATAGGTCAATTAGGGGGCACACAGCGTGACCCTAAAGTTTACTATGTATGCCTATGTGAAATAAAGTGTTCTGAGAAGCTTAAAATGAAGAAATAAGACTTCTACAATGCTTTAAAAATTCAAAGACATCTTTCAATGGTTAACTAACGCAAGGCGCGATATCAGACCTTAATATTGACCGATAATGTTGGACCAGGTATTATATTACAGGGAAATAGACCTTAATATTGACCTATAATGTTGGACCAGGTATTATATTACAGGGTAATAGTGTACCCTATGTGAAATAAAGTGTTCTGAGTAGCTTAAAATGAAGAAATAAGACTTCTAAAATGCTTTAAAAATTCAAAGACATCTTTCAATGGTTAACTAACGCAAGGCGCGATATCAGACCTTAATATTGAACTATAATATTTTAGTTGGACCAGGTATTATATTACAGGGTAATAGTGTACCCTACCACGGGAAATAATTATATGTCAATTAGAGGGAACACAATGAGTTCCTGTATTTTACTATGAGTGCGTATCTAAAATAAGTGTTCGGAAGAGCTTAAAATGAGGAAATTCGCCTTCTAAAACCCTTTAAAGATAGGAAGCGCGAAGTCCCTCTGCACTGTTAGCCCGATTTCGGACCTTAATATTGACCTATAATATTTTAATTGGACCAGGTATTATATTGCAGGGTAGTAGTGTACACTTCTACAGGAAATAATTATAGGTCAATTAGGGGGCACACAGCGTGACCCTAAAGTTTACTATGTATGCCTATGTGAAATAAAGTGATCAGAGAAGCTTAAAATGAAGAAATAAGACTTCTAAAATGCTTTAAAAATTCAAAGACATCTTTCAATGGTTAACTAACGCAAGGCGCGATATCAGACCTTAATATTGACCTATAATAGGGACCTTAATATTGACCTATAATGTTGGACCAGGTATTATATTACAGGATAATAGACCATAATATTGACCTATAATGTTGGACCAGGTATTATATTACAGGGTAATAGTGTACCCTATGTGAAATAAAGTGTTCTGAGAAGCTTAAAATGAAGAAATAAGACTTCTAAAATGCTTTAAAAATTCAAAGACATCTTTCAATGGTTAACTAACGCAAGGCGCGATATCAGACCTTAATATTGACCTATAATATTTTAGTTGGACCAGGTATTATATTACAGGGTAATAGTGTACCCTACCACGGGAAATAATTATATGTCAATTAGAGGGAACACAATGAGTTCCTGTATTTTACTATGTGTGCGTATCTAAAATAAGTGTTCGGAAGAGCTTAAAATGAGGAAATTCGCCTTCTAAAACCCTTTAAAGATAGGAAGCGCGAAGTCCCTCTTCACTGTTAGACCGATTTCGGACCTTAATATTGACCTATAATATTTTAATTGGACCAGGTATTATATTGCAGGGTAGTAGTGTACACTTCTACAGGAAATAATTATAGGTCAATTAGGGGGCACACAGCGTGACCCTAAAGTTTACTATGTATGCCTATGTGAAATAAAGTGTTCTGAGAAGCTTAAAATGAAGAAATAAGACTTCTACAATGCTTTAAAAATTCAAAGACATCTTTCAATGGTTAACTAACGCAAGGCGCGATATCAGACCTTAATATTGACCGATAATGTTGGACCAGGTATTATATTACAGGGAAATAGACCTTAATATTGACCTATAATGTTGGACCAGGTATTATATTACAGGGTAATAGTGTACCCTATGTGAAATAAAGTGTTCTGAGTAGCTTAAAATGAAGAAATAAGACTTCTAAAATGCTTTAAAAATTCAAAGACATCTTTCAATGGTTAACTAACGCAAGGCGCGATATCAGACCTTAATATTGAACTATAATATTTTAGTTGGACCAGGTATTATATTACAGGGTAATAGTGTACCCTACCACGGGAAATAATTATATGTCAATTAGAGGGAACACAATGAGTTCCTGTATTTTACTATGAGTGCGTATCTAAAATAAGTGTTCGGAAGAGCTTAAAATGAGGAAATTCGCCTTCTAAAACCCTTTAAAGATAGGAAGCGCGAAGTCCCTCTGCACTGTTAGCCCGATTTCGGACCTTAATATTGACCTATAATATTTTAATTGGACCAGGTATTATATTGCAGGGTAGTAGTGTACACTTCTACAGGAAATAATTATAGGTCAATTAGGGGGCACACAGCGTGACCCTAAAGTTTACTATGTATGCCTATGTGAAATAAAGTGATCAGAGAAGCTTAAAATGAAGAAATAAGACTTCTAAAATGCTTTAAAAATTCAAAGACATCTTTCAATGGTTAACTAACGCAAGGCGCGATATCAGACCTTAATATTGACCTATAATAGGGACCTTAATATTGACCTATAATGTTGGACCAGGTATTATATTACAGGATAATAGACCATAATATTGACCTATAATGTTGGACCAGGTATTATATTACAGGGTAATAGTGTACCCTATGTGAAATAAAGTGTTCTGAGAAGCTTAAAATGAAGAAATAAGACTTCTAAAATGCTTTAAAAATTCAAAGACATCTTTCAATGGTTAACTAACGCAAGGCGCGATATCAGACCTTAATATTGACCTATAATATTTTAGTTGGACCAGGTATTATATTACAGGGTAATAGTGTACCCTACCACGGGAAATACTTATATGTCAATTAGAGGGAACACAATGAGTTCCTGTATTTTACTACGTGTGCGTATCTAAAATAAGTGTTCGGAAGAGCTTAAAATGAGGAAATTCGCCTTCTAAAACCCTTTAAAGATAGGAAGCGCGAAGTCCCTCTTCCCTGTTATCCCGATTTCGGACTTTAATATTGACCTATAATATTTTAATTGGACCAGGTATTATATTGCAGGGTAATAGTGTACACTTCTACAGGAAATAATTATAGGTCAATTAGGGGGCACACAGCGTGACCCTAAAGTTTACTATGTATGCCTATGTGAAATAAAGTGTTCTGAGAAGCTTAAAATGAAGAAATAAGTCTTCTAAAATGCTTTAAAGATTCAAAGACATCTTTCAATGGTTAACTAACGCAATGCGCGATATCAGACCTTAATATTGGCCTATAATATTTTAGTTGGACCAGGTATTATATTACAGGGTAATAATATACCCGTCCACGGGAAATAATTATATGTCAATTAAAGGGAACACAATGAGTTCCTGTATTTTACTATGTGTGCGTATCTAAAGAAAGTGTTCGGAAGAGCTTAAAATGAGGAAATTCGCCTTCTAAAACCCTTTAAAGATAGGAAGCGCGAAGTAGGAAGTAAAGTGTTCTGAGAAGCTTAAAATGAAGAAATAAGACTTCTAAAATGCTTTAAAAATTCAAAGACATCTTTCAATGGTTAACTAACGCAAGGCGCGATATCAGACCTTAATATTGACCTATAATATTTTAGTTGGACCAGGTATTATATTACAGGGTAATAGGGTACCCTACCACGGGAAATAATTATATGTCAATTAGAGGGAACACAATGAGTTCCTGTATTTTACTATGCGTGCGTATCTAAAATAAGTGTTCGGAAGAGCTTAAAATGAGGAAATTCGCCTTCTAAAACCCTTTAAAGATAGGAAGCGCGAAGTCCCTCTTCACTGTTAGCCCGATTTCGGAACTTAATATTGACCTATAATATTTTAATTGGGCCAGGTATTATATTGCAGGGTAGTAGTGTACACTTCTACAGGAAATAATTATAGGTCAATTAGGGGGCACACAGCGTGACCCTAAAGTTTACTATGTATGCCTATGTGAAATAAAGTGTTCTGAGAAGCTTAAAATGAAGAAATAAGACTTCTAAAATGCTTTAAAAATTCAAAGACATCTTTCAATGGTTAACTAACGCAAGCCGCGATATCAGACCTTAATATTGACCTATAATAGGGACCTTAATATTGACCTATAATGTTGGACCAGGTATTATATTACAGGGTAATAGACCATAATATTGACCTATAATGTTGGACAAGGTATTATATTACAGGGTAATAGTGTACCCTATGTGAAATAAAGTGTTCTGAGAAGCTTAAAATGAAGAAATAAGACTTCTAAAATGCTTTAAAAATTCAAAGACATCTTTCAATGGTTAACTAACGCAAGGCGCGATATCAGACCTTAATATTGACCTATAATATTTTAGTTGGACCCGGCATTGTATTACAGGGTAATAGTGTAACCTACCACGGGAAATAATTATATGTCAATTAGAGGGAACACAATGAGTTCCTGTATTTTACTATGTGTGCGTATCTAAAATAAGTTTTCGGAAGAGCTTAAAATGAGGAAATTCGCCTTCTAAAACCCTTTAAAGATAGGAAGAGCGAAGTCCCTCTTCACTGTTAGCCCGATTTCGGACCTTAATATTGACCTATAATATTTTAATTGGACCAGGTATTATATTGCAGGGTAGTAGTGTACACTTCTACAGGAAATAATTATAGGTCAATTAGGGGGCACACAGCGTGACCCTAAAGTTTACTATGTATGCCTATGTGAAATAAAGTGTTCTGAGAAGCTTAAAATGAAGAAATAAGACTTCTAAAATGCTTTAAAAATTCAAAGACATCTTTCAATGATTAACTAACGCAAGGCGCGACATCAGACCTTAATATTGACCTATAATATTTTAGTTGGACCAGGTATTATATTACAGGGTAATAGTGTACCCAGCCAGGGGAAATAATTATATGTCAATTAGAGGGAACACAATGAGTTCCTGTATTTTACTATGTGTGCGTATCTAAAATAAGTGTTCGGAAGAGCTTAAAATGAGGAAATTCGATTTCTAAAACCCTTTAAAGATAGGAAGCGCGAAGTCCCTCTTCCCTGTTAGCCCGATTTCAGACCTTAATATTGACCTATAATATTTTAATTGGACCAGGTATTATATTGCAGGGTAATAGTGTACACTTCTACAGGAAATAATTATAGGTGAATTAGGGGGAACACTATGTATATTTTAAATAGTGCATTAAAACAAGGAAATTGGAAGACGCTTTTCAATGCTAACAAACGGCACGATATCTGACCTTAAAAAAGACTTAATTCACTATTGCTCAAAACGAGGAAATTCGCCTTTTAAAACCCTTTAAAGATAGGAAGCGCGAAGTCACTTTTCAATGTTAACGTAAAGATCGATTTCAGATCTTAATATTGACCCATAATATTTAAATTGGTCCACATATTATATTACAGGGTGATAGTGTACCCTACCACAGGAAATAATTATAGGCGAATTAGGGGGTACACTATGTATATTTTAAATAGTGCATTAAAACAAGGATATTCAAAGACACTTTTCAATGTTAACTAACGCCACGGTATCGGATCTTAATATTGGCCTATAATATTTTAGTTGGTCCAGGTATTATATTACAGGGTAATAGTGTACACTTCTGCAGGAAATAATGATAGGTCAATTAGGGGGCACACAGCGTGACCCTAAACTTTACTATGTATGCCTATGTGAAATAAAGTGTTCTGAGAAGCTTAAAATGAAGAAATAAGACTTCTAAATTGCTTTAAAAATTCAAATACATCTTTCAATGGTTAACTAACCCAAGGCGCGATATCAGTCCTTAATATTGACCTATAATATTTTAGTTGGACCAGGTATTATATTGCAGGGTAATAGTGTACCCTACCACGGGAAATAATTATATGTCAATTAGAGGGAACACAATGAGTTCCTGTATTTTACTATGTGTGCGTATCTAAAATAAGTGTTCGGAAGAGCTTAAAATGGGGAAATTCGCCTTTTAAAACCCTTTAAAGATAGGAAGCGCGAAGTCCCTCTTCTCTGTTAGCCCAATTTCGGACCTTAATATTGACCTATAATATTTTAATTGGACTAGGTATTATATTGCAGGGTAATAGTGTACCCTACCAGAGGAAATAATTATAGGTGAATTAGGGGATACACTATGTATATTTTAAATAGTGCATTAAAACAAGGAAATTCGAAGACACTTTTCAATGCTAACAAACGGCGCGATATCTGACCTTAAAAATGACTTAATTCACTATTGCTCAAAACGAGGAAATTCACCTTCTAAAACCCTTTAAAGATAGGAAGCGCGAAGTAACTTTTCAATGTTAACGTAAAGATCGAATGTTAGCGTAAAGATCAGACCTTAATATTGACCTATAATATTTTAGTTGGACCAGGTATTATATTACAGGGTAATAATGTACCCGACCACGGGAAATAATTATATGTCAATTAGAGGGAACACAATGAGTTCCTGTATTTTACTATGTGTGCGTATCTAAAATAAGTGTTCGGAAGAGCTTAAAATGAGGAAATTCGCCTTCTAAAATCCTTTAAAGATAGGAAGCGCGAAGTAGGAAGTAAAGTGTTCTGAGAAGCTTAAAATGAAGAAATAAGACTTCTAAAATGCTTTAAAATTCAAAGACATCTTTCAATGGTTAACTAACGCAAGGCGCGATATCAGACCTTAATATTGACCTATAATATTTTAGTTGGACCAGGTATTATATTACAGGGTAATAGTGTACCCTACCACGGGAAATAATTATATGTCAATTAGAGGGAACACAATGAGTTCCTGTATTTTACTATGTGTGCGTATCTAAAATAAGTGTTCGGAAGAGCTTAAAATGAGGAAATTCGCCTTCTAAAACCCTTTAAAGATAGGAAGCGCGAAGTCCCTCTTCACTGTTAGACCGATTTCGGACCTTAATATTGACCTATAATATTTTAATTGGACCAGGTATTATATTGCAGGGTAGTAGTGTACACTTCTGCAGGAAATAATTATAGGTCAATTAGGGGGGCACACAGCGTGACCCTAAAGTTTACTATGTATGCCTATGTGAAATAAAGTGTTCTGAGAAGCTTAAAATGAAGAAATAAGACTTCTAAAATGCTTTAAAAATTCAAAGACATCTTTCAATGGTTAACTAACGCAAGGCGCGATATCAGACCTTAATATTGACCTATAATATTTTAGTTGGACCAGGTATTATATTACAGGGTAATAGTGTACCCTACCACGGGAAATACTTATATGTCAATTAGAGGGATCACAATGAGTTCCTGTATTTTACTATGTGTGCGTATCTAAAATAAGTGTTCGGAAGAGCTTAAAATGAGGAAATTCGCCTTCTAAAACCCTTTAAAGATAGGAAGCGCGAAGTCCCTCTTCACTGTTAGCCCGATTTCGGACCTTAATATTGACCTATAATATTTTAATTGGACCAGGTATTATATTGCAGGGTAATAGTGTACACTTCTACAGGAAATAATTATAGGTCAATTAGGGGGCACACAGCAAGACCCTGAAGTTTACTATGTATGCCTATGTGAAATAAAGTGTTCTGAGAAGCTTAAAATGAAGAAATAAGTCTTCTAAAATGCTTTAAAAATTCAAAGACATCTTTCAATGGTTAACTAACGCAAGGCGCGATATCAGACCTTAGTATTGACCTATAATATTTTAGTTGGACCAGGTATTATATTACAGGGTAATAATGTACCCGACCACGGGAAATAATTATATGTCAATTAAAGGGAACACAATGAGTTCCTGTATTTTAACTGTGTGCGTATCTAAAGTAAGTGTTCGGAAGAGCTTAAAATGAGGAAATTCGCCTTCTAAAACCCTTTAAAGATAGGAAGCGCGAAGTAGGAAGTAAAGTGTTCTGAGACGCTTAAAATGAAGAAATAAGATTTCTAAAATGCTTTAAAAATTCAAAGACATCTTTCAATGGTTAACTAACGCAAGGCGCGATATCAGACCTTAATATTGAACTATAATATTTTAGTTGGACCAGGTATTATATTGCAGGGTAATAGTGTACCCTACCACGGGAAATAATTATATGTCAATTAGAGGGAACACAATGAGTTCCTGTATTTTACTATGTGTGCGTATCTAAAATAAGTGTTCGGAAGAGCTTAAAATGAGGAAATTCGCCTTCTAAAACCCTTTAAAGATAGGAAGCGCGAAGTCCCTCTTCACTGTTAGCCCGATTTCGGAACTTAATATTGACCTATAATATTTTAATTGGGCCAGGTATTATATTGCAGGGTAGTAGTGTACACTTCTACAGGAAATAATTATAGGTCAATTAGGGGGCACACAGCGTGACCCTAAAGTTTACTATGTATGCCTATGTGAAATAAAGTGTTCTGAGAAGCTTAAAATGAAGAAATAAGACTTCTAAAATGCTTTAAAAATTCAAAGACATCTTTCAATGGTTAACTAACGCAAGGCGCGATATCAGACCTTAATATTGACCTATAATAGGGACCTTAATATTGACCTATAATGTTGGACAAGGTATTATATTACAGGGTAATAGACCATAATATTGACCTATAATGTTGGACAAGGTATTATATTACAGGGTAATAGTGTACCCTATGTGAAATAAAGTGTTCTGAGAAGCTTAAAATGAAGAAATAAGACTTCTAAAATGCTTTAAAAATTCAAAGACATCTTTCAATGGTTAACTAACGCAAGGCGCGATATCAGACCTTAATATTGACCTATAATATTTTAGTTGGACCCGGCATTGTATTACAGGGTAATAGTGTAACCTACCACGGGAAATAATTATATGTCAATTAGAGGGAACACAATGAGTTCCTGTATTTTACTATGTGTGCGTATCTAAAATAAGTGTTCGGAAGAGCTTAAAATGAGGAAATTCGCCTTCTAAAACCCTTTAAAGATAGAAAGCGCGATGTCCCTCTTCCCTGTTAGCCCGATTTCGGACCTTAATATTGACCTATCATATTTTAATTGGACCAGGTGTTATATTGCAGGGTAATAGTGTACCGTACCACAGGAAATAATTATAGGTGAATTAGGGGGAACACTATGTATATTTTAAATAGTGCATTAAAACAAGGAAATTGGAAGACGCTTTTCAATGCTAACAAACGGCACGATATCTGACCTTAAAAAAGACTTAATTCACTATTGCTCAAAACGAGGAAATTCGCCTTTTAAAACCCTTTAAAGATAGGAAGCGCGAAGTCACTTTTCAATGTTAACGTAAAGATCGATTTCAGATCTTAATATTGACCCATAATATTTAAATTGGTCCACATATTATATTACAGGGTGATAGTGTACCCTACCACAGGAAATAATTATAGGCGAATTAGGGGGTACACTATGTATATTTTAAATAGTGCATTAAAACAAGGATATTCAAAGACACTTTTCAATGTTAACTAACGCCACGGTATCGGATCTTAATATTGGCCTATAATATTTTAGTTGGTCCAGGTATTATATTACAGGGTAATAGTGTACACTTCTGCAGGAAATAATGATAGGTCAATTAGGGGGCACACAGCGTGACCCTAAAGTTTACTATGTATGCCTATGTGAAATAAAGTGTTCTGAGAAGCTTAAAATGAAGAAATAAGACTTCTAAATTGCTTTAAAAATTCAAATACATCTTTCAATGGTTAACTAACCCAAGGCGCGATATCAGTCCTTAATATTGACCTATAATATTTTAGTTGGACCAGGTATTATATTGCAGGGTAATAGTGTACCCTACCACGGGAAATAATTATATGTCAATTAGAGGGAACACAATGAGTTCCTGTATTTTACTATGTGTGCGTATCTAAAATAAGTGTTCGGAAGAGCTTAAAATGGGGAAATTCGCCTTTTAAAACCCTTTAAAGATAGGAAGCGCGAAGTCCCTCTTCTCTGTTAGCCCAATTTCGGACCTTAATATTGACCTATAATATTTTAATTGGACTAGGTATTATATTGCAGGGTAATAGTGTACCCTACCAGAGGAAATAATTATAGGTGAATTAGGGGATACACTATGTATATTTTAAATAGTGCATTAAAACAAGGAAATTCGAAGACACTTTTCAATGCTAACAAACGGCGCGATATCTGACCTTAAAAATGACTTAATTCACTATTGCTCAAAACGAGGAAATTCACCTTCTAAAACCCTTTAAAGATAGGAAGCGCGAAGTAACTTTTCAATGTTAACGTAAAGATCGAATGTTAGCGTAAAGATCAGACCTTAATATTGACCTATAATATTTTAGTTGGACCAGGTATTATATTACAGGGTAATAATGTACCCGACCACGGGAAATAATTATATGTCAATTAGAGGGAACACAATGAGTTCCTGTATTTTACTATGTGTGCGTATCTAAAATAAGTGTTCGGAAGAGCTTAAAATGAGGAAATTCGCCTTCTAAAATCCTTTAAAGATAGGAAGCGCGAAGTAGGAAGTAAAGTGTTCTGAGAAGCTTAAAATGAAGAAATAAGACTTCTAAAATGCTTTAAAATTCAAAGACATCTTTCAATGGTTAACTAACGCAAGGCGCGATATCAGACCTTAATATTGACCTATAATATTTTAGTTGGACCAGGTATTATATTACAGGGTAATAGTGTACCCTACCACGGGAAATAATTATATGTCAATTAGAGGGAACACAATGAGTTCCTGTATTTTACTATGTGTGCGTATCTAAAATAAGTGTTCGGAAGAGCTTAAAATGAGGAAATTCGCCTTCTAAAACCCTTTAAAGATAGGAAGCGCGAAGTCCCTCTTCTCTGTTAGCCCAATTTCGGACCTTAATATTGACCTATAATATTTTAATTGGACTAGGTATTATATTGCAGGGTAATAGTGTACCCTACCAGAGGAAATAATTATAGGTGAATTAGGGGATACACTATGTATATTTTAAATAGTGCATTAAAACAAGGAAATTCGAAGACACTTTTCAATGCTAACAAACGGCGCGATATCTGACCTTAAAAATGACTTAATTCACTATTGCTCAAAACGAGGAAATTCACCTTCTAAAACCCTTTAAAGATAGGAAGCGCGAAGTAACTTTTCAATGTTAACGTAAAGATCGAATGTTAGCGTAAAGATCAGACCTTAATATTGACCTATAATATTTTAGTTGGACCAGGTATTATATTACAGGGTAATAATGTACCCGACCACGGGAAATAATTATATGTCAATTAGAGGGAACACAATGAGTTCCTGTATTTTACTATGTGTGCGTATCTAAAATAAGTGTTCGGAAGAGCTTAAAATGAGGAAATTCGCCTTCTAAAATCCTTTAAAGATAGGAAGCGCGAAGTAGGAAGTAAAGTGTTCTGAGAAGCTTAAAATGAAGAAATAAGACTTCTAAAATGCTTTAAAATTCAAAGACATCTTTCAATGGTTAACTAACGCAAGGCGCGATATCAGACCTTAATATTGACCTATAATATTTTAGTTGGACCAGGTATTATATTACAGGGTAATAGTGTACCCTACCACGGGAAATAATTATATGTCAATTAGAGGGAACACAATGAGTTCCTGTATTTTACTATGTGTGCGTATCTAAAATAAGTGTTCGGAAGAGCTTAAAATGAGGAAATTCGCCTTCTAAAACCCTTTAAAGATAGGAAGCGCGAAGTCCCTCTTCACTGTTAGACCGATTTCGGACCTTAATATTGACCTATAATATTTTAATTGGACCAGGTATTATATTGCAGGGTAGTAGTGTACACTTCTGCAGGAAATAATTATAGGTCAATTAGGGGGGCACACAGCGTGACCCTAAAGTTTACTATGTATGCCTATGTGAAATAAAGTGTTCTGAGAAGCTTAAAATGAAGAAATAAGACTTCTAAAATGCTTTAAAAATTCAAAGACATCTTTCAATGGTTAACTAACGCAAGGCGCGATATCAGACCTTAATATTGACCTATAATATTTTAGTTGGACCAGGTATTATATTACAGGGTAATAGTGTACCCTACCACGGGAAATACTTATATGTCAATTAGAGGGATCACAATGAGTTCCTGTATTTTACTATGTGTGCGTATCTAAAATAAGTGTTCGGAAGAGCTTAAAATGAGGAAATTCGCCTTCTAAAACCCTTTAAAGATAGGAAGCGCGAAGTCCCTCTTCACTGTTAGCCCGATTTCGGACCTTAATATTGACCTATAATATTTTAATTGGACCAGGTATTATATTGCAGGGTAATAGTGTACACTTCTACAGGAAATAATTATAGGTCAATTAGGGGGCACACAGCAAGACCCTGAAGTTTACTATGTATGCCTATGTGAAATAAAGTGTTCTGAGAAGCTTAAAATGAAGAAATAAGTCTTCTAAAATGCTTTAAAAATTCAAAGACATCTTTCAATGGTTAACTAACGCAAGGCGCGATATCAGACCTTAGTATTGACCTATAATATTTTAGTTGGACCAGGTATTATATTACAGGGTAATAATGTACCCGACCACGGGAAATAATTATATGTCAATTAAAGGGAACACAATGAGTTCCTGTATTTTAACTGTGTGCGTATCTAAAGTAAGTGTTCGGAAGAGCTTAAAATGAGGAAATTCGCCTTCTAAAACCCTTTAAAGATAGGAAGCGCGAAGTAGGAAGTAAAGTGTTCTGAGACGCTTAAAATGAAGAAATAAGATTTCTAAAATGCTTTAAAAATTCAAAGACATCTTTCAATGGTTAACTAACGCAAGGCGCGATATCAGACCTTAATATTGAACTATAATATTTTAGTTGGACCAGGTATTATATTGCAGGGTAATAGTGTACCCTACCACGGGAAATAATTATATGTCAATTAGAGGGAACACAATGAGTTCCTGTATTTTACTATGTGTGCGTATCTAAAATAAGTGTTCGGAAGAGCTTAAAATGAGGAAATTCGCCTTCTAAAACCCTTTAAAGATAGGAAGCGCGAAGTCCCTCTTCACTGTTAGCCCGATTTCGGAACTTAATATTGACCTATAATATTTTAATTGGGCCAGGTATTATATTGCAGGGTAGTAGTGTACACTTCTACAGGAAATAATTATAGGTCAATTAGGGGGCACACAGCGTGACCCTAAAGTTTACTATGTATGCCTATGTGAAATAAAGTGTTCTGAGAAGCTTAAAATGAAGAAATAAGACTTCTAAAATGCTTTAAAAATTCAAAGACATCTTTCAATGGTTAACTAACGCAAGGCGCGATATCAGACCTTAATATTGACCTATAATAGGGACCTTAATATTGACCTATAATGTTGGACAAGGTATTATATTACAGGGTAATAGACCATAATATTGACCTATAATGTTGGACAAGGTATTATATTACAGGGTAATAGTGTACCCTATGTGAAATAAAGTGTTCTGAGAAGCTTAAAATGAAGAAATAAGACTTCTAAAATGCTTTAAAAATTCAAAGACATCTTTCAATGGTTAACTAACGCAAGGCGCGATATCAGACCTTAATATTGACCTATAATATTTTAGTTGGACCCGGCATTGTATTACAGGGTAATAGTGTAACCTACCACGGGAAATAATTATATGTCAATTAGAGGGAACACAATGAGTTCCTGTATTTTACTATGTGTGCGTATCTAAAATAAGTGTTCGGAAGAGCTTAAAATGAGGAAATTCGCCTTCTAAAACCCTTTAAAGATAGGAAGCGCGAAGTCCCTCTTCACTGTTAGCCCGATTTCGGACCTTAATATTGACCTATAATATTTTAATTGGACCAGGTATTATATTGCAGGGTAATAGTGTACACTTCTACAGGAAATAATTATAGGTCAATTAGGGGGCACACAGCAAGACCCTGAAGTTTACTATGTATGCCTATGTGAAATAAAGTGTTCTGAGAAGCTTAAAATGAAGAAATAAGTCTTCTAAAATGCTTTAAAAATTCAAAGACATCTTTCAATGGTTAACTAACGCAAGGCGCGATATCAGACCTTAATATTGACCTATAATATTTTAGTTGGACCAGGTATTATATTACAGGGTAATAATGTACCCGACCACGGGAAATAATTATATGTCAATTAAAGGGAACACAATGAGTTCCTGTATTTTAACTGTGTGCGTATCTAAAGTAAGTGTTCGGAAGAGCTTAAAATGAGGAAATTCGCCTTCTAAAACCCTTTAAAGATAGGAAGCGCGAAGTAGGAAGTAAAGTGTTCTGAGACGCTTAAAATGAAGAAATAAGACTTCTAAAATGCTTTAAAAATTCAAAGACATCTTTCAATGGTTAACTAACGCAAGGCGCGATATCAGACCTTAATATTGACCTATAATAGGGACCTTAATATTGACCTATAATGTTGGACCAGGTTTTATATTACAGGGTAATAGACCATAATATTGACCTATAATGTTGGACCAGGTATTATATTACAGGGTAATAGTGTACCCTATGTGAAATAAAGTGTTCTGAGAAGCTTAAAATGAAGAAATAAGACTTCTAAAATGCTTTAAAAATTCAAAGACATCTTTCAATGGTTAACTAACGCAAGGCGCGATATCAGACCTTAATATTGACCTATAATATTTTAGTTGGACCAGGTATTATATTACAGGGTAATAATGTACCCGACCACGGGAAATAATTATATGTCAATTAAAGGGAACACAATGAGTTCCTGTATTTTACTATGTGTGCGTATCTAAAGAAAGTGTTCGGAAGAGCTTAAAATGAGGAAATTCGCCTTCTAAAACCCTTTAAAGATAAGAAGCGCGAAGTAGGAAGTAAAGTGTTCTGAGAAGCTTAAAATGAAGAAATAAGACTTCTAAAATGCTTTAAAAATTCAAAGACATCTTTCAATGGTTAACTAACGCAAGGCGCGATATCAGACCTTAATATTGACCTATAATATTTTAGTTGGACCAGGTATTATATTACAGGGTAATAGGGTACCCTACCACGGGAAATAATTATATGTCAATCAGAGGGAACACAATGAGTTCCTGTATTTTACTATGTGTGCGTATCTAAAATAAGTGTTCGGAAGAGCTTAAAATGAGGAAATTCGCCTTCTAAAACCCTTTAAAGATAGGAAGCGCGAAGTCCCTCTTCACTGTTAGCCCGATTTCGGAACTTAATATTGACCTATAATATTTTAATTGGGCCAGGTATTATATTGCAGGGTAGTAGTGTACACTTCTACAGGAAATAATTATAGGTCAATTAGGGGGCACACAGCGTGACCCTAAAGTTTACTATGTATGCCTATGTGAAATAAAGTGTTCTGAGAAGCTTAAAATGAAGAAATAAGACTTCTAAAATGCTTTAAAAATTCAAAGACATCTTTCAATGGTTAACTAACGCAAGGCGCGATATCAGACCTTAATATTGACCTATAATAGGGACCTTAATATTGACCTATAATGTTGGACAAGGTATTATATTACAGGGTAATAGACCATAATATTGACCTATAATGTTGGACAAGGTATTATATTACAGGGTAATAGTGTACCCTATGTGAAATAAAGTGTTCTGAGAAGCTTAAAATGAAGAAATAAGACTTCTAAAATGCTTTAAAAATTCAAAGACATCTTTCAATGGTTAACTAACGCAAGGCGCGATATCAGACCTTAATATTGACCTATAATATTTTAGTTGGACCCGGCATTGTATTACAGGGTAATAGTGTAACCTACCACGGGAAATAATTATATGTCAATTAGAGGGAACACAATGAGTTCCTGTATTTTACTATGTGTGCGTATCTAAAATAAGTGTTCGGAAGAGCTTAAAATGAGGAAATTCGCCTTCTAAAACCCTTTAAAGATAGGAAGAGCGAAGTCCCTCTTCACTGTTAGCCCGATTTCGGACCTTAATATTGACCTATAATATTTTTATTGGACCAGGTATTATAATGCAGGGTAGTAGTGTACACTTCTACAGGAAATAATTATAGGTCAATTAGGGGGCACACAGCGTGACCCTAAAGTTTACTATGTATGCCTATGTGAAATAAAGTGTTCTGAGAAGCTTAAAATGAAGAAATAAGACTTCTAAAATGCTTTAAAAATTCAAAGACATTTTTCAATGGTTAACTAACGCAAGGCGCGATATCAGACCTTAATATTGACCTATAATATTTTAGTTGGTCCAGGTATTATATTACAGGGTAATAGTGTACCCAGCCACGGGAAATAATTATATGTCAATTAGAGGGGACACAATGAGTTCCTGTATTTTACTATGTGTGCGTATCTAAAATAAGTGTTCGGAAGAGCTTAAAATGAGGAAATTCGCCTTCTAAAACCCTTTAAAGATAGAAAGCGCGATGTCCCTCTTCCCTGTTAGCCCGATTTCGGACCTTAATATTGACCTATCATATTTTAATTGGACCAGGTGTTATATTGCAGGGTAATAGTGTACCGTACCACAGGAAATAAATATAGGTGAATTAGGGGGTACACTATGTATATTTTAAATAGTGCATTAAAACAAGGAAATTCGATGACACTTTTCAATGCTAACAAACGGCAAGATATCTGACCTTAAAAATCACTTAATTCACTATTGTTAAAATCGAGGAAATTCGCCTTCTAAAACCCTTTAAAGATAGGAAGCGCGAAGTCACTTTTCAATGTTAACGCAAAGATCGATTTTAGATCTTAATATTGACCCATAATATTTAAATTGGACCACATATTATATTACAGGGAGATAGTGTACCCTGCCACAGGAAATAATTATAGGTGAATTAGGGGGTACACTATGTATGTTTTCAATAGTGCATTAAAACAAGGAAATTCGAAGACACTTGTCAATGCTAACAAACGCCACGGTATCTGATCTTAATATTGGCCTATAATATTTCAGTTGGATCAGGTATTATATTACAGGGTAATAGTGTACCCTACCACGGGAAATAATTATATGTCAATTAGCGGGGACACAATGAGTTCCTGTATTTTACTATGTGTGCGTATCTAAAATAAGTGTTCGGAAGAGCTTAAAATGAGGAAATTCGCCTTCTAAAACCCTTTAAAGATAGGAAGCGCGAAGTCCCTCTTCACTGTTAGCCCGATTTCGGACCTTAATATTGACCTATAATATTTTAATTGGACCAGGTATTATATTGCAGGGTAATAGTGTACCCTACCACAGGAAATAATTATAGGTGAATTAGGGGGTACACTATGTATATTTTAAATAGTGCATTAAAACAAGGAAATTCGAAGACTCTTTTCAATGTTAACTAGCGCCGCGGTATCGGATCTTAATATTGGCCTATAATATTTTAGTTGGTCCAGGAATTATATTACAGGGTAATAGTGTACCTTCTACAGGAAATAATTATAGGTCAATTCGGGGGCACACAGCGTGACCCTAAAGTTTACTATGTATGCCTATATGAAATAAAGTGTTCTGAGAAGCTTAAAATAAAGAAATAAGACTTCTAAAATGCTTTAAAAATTCAAAGACATCTTTCAATGGTTAACTAACGCAAGGCGCGATATCAGACGTTAATATTGACCTATAATATTTTAGTTGGACCAGGTATTATATTACAGGGTAATAGTGTACCCTACCACGGGAAATAATTATATGTCAATTAGAGGGAACACAATGAGTTTCTGTATTTTACTATGTGTGCGTATCTAAAATAAGTGTTCGGAAGAGCTTAAAATGAGGAAATTCGCCTTCTAAAACCCTTTAAAGGTAGGAAGCGCGAAGTCCCTCTTCACTGTTAGCCCGATTTCGGACCTTAATATTGACCTATAATATTTTAATTGGACCAGGTATTATATTGCAGGGTAATAGTGTACACTTCTACAGGAAATGATTATAGGTCAATTAGGGGGCTCACAGCGTGACCCTAAAGTTTACTATGTATGCCTATGTGAAATAAAGTGTTCTGAGAAGCTTAAAATGAAGAAATAAGACTTCTAAAATGCTTTAAAAATTCAAAGACATCTTTCAATGGTTAACTAACGCAAGGCGCGATATCAGACCTTAATATTGACCTATAATATTTTAGTTGGACCAGGTATTATATTACAAGGTAATAGTGTACCCTACCACGGGAAATAATTATATGTCAATTAGAGGGAACACAAATAGTTCCTGTATTTTACTATGTGTGCGTATCTAAAATAAGTGTTCGGAAGAGCTTAAAATGAGGAAATTCGCCTTCTAAAACCCTTTAAAGATAGGAAGCGCGAAGTCCCTCTTCACTGTTAGCCCGATTTCGGACCTTAATATTGAGCTATAATATTTTAATTGGACCAGGTATTATATTGCAGGGTAATAGTGTACCCTACCACAGGAAATAATTATAGGTGAATTAGGGGGTACACTATGTATATTTTAAATAGTGCATTAAAACAAGGAAATTCGAAGACACTTTTCAATGCTAACAAACGGCACGATATCTGACCTTAAAAATGACTTAATTCACTAATGCTCAAAACGAGGAAATTCGCCTTCTAAATCCCTTTAAAGATAGGAAGCGCGAAGTCACTTTTTAATGTTAACATAAAGATCGATTTCAGATCTTAATATTGACCCATAATATTTAAATTGGACCACATATAATATTATAGGGTGATAGTGTACCCTACCACAGGAAATAATTATAGGTGAATTAGGGGGTGCACTATGTATATTTTAAATAGTGCATTAAAACAAGGAAATTCGAAGACACTTTTCAATGTTAACTAACGCCACGGTATCGGATCTTAATATTAGCCTATAATATTTTAGTTGGTCCAGGTATTATATTACAGGGTAATAGTGTACACTTCTACAGGAAATAATTATAGGTCAATTAGGGGGCACACAGCGTGACCCTAAAGTGTAGTATGTATGCCTATGTGAAATAAAGTGTTCTGAGAAGCTTAAAATGAAGAAATAAGACTTCTAAAATGCTTTAAAAATTCAAAGACATCTTTCAATGGTTAACTAACGCAAGGCGCGATATCCGACCTTAATATTGACCTATAATATTTTAGTTGGACCAGGTATTATATTACAGGGTAATAGTGTACCCTTCCACGGGAAATAATTATATGTCAATTAGAGGGAACACAATGAGTTCCTGTATTTTACTATGTGTGCGTATCTAAAATAAGTGTTCGGAAGAGCTTTAAACGAGGAAATTCGCCTTCTAAAACCCTTTAAAGATAGGAAGCGCGAAGTCCCTCTTCACTGTTAGCCCGATTTCGGACCTTAATATTGACCTATAATATTTTAATTGGACCAGGTATTATATTGCAGGGTAATAGTGTACCCTACCACAGGAAATAATTATAGGTGAATTAGGGGGTACACTATGTATATTTTAAATAGTGCATTAAAACAAGGAAATTCGAAGACGCTTTTCAATGTTAACTAACGCCACGGTATCGGATCTTAATATTGGCCTATAATATTTTAGTTGGTCCAGGTATTATATTACAGGGTAAAAGAGTACACTTCTGCAGGAAATAATTATAGGTCAATTAGGGGGCACACAGCGTGACCCTAAAGTTTACTATGTATACCTATGTGAAATAAAGTGTTCTGAGAAGCTTAAAATGAAGAAATAAGACTTCTAAAATGCTTTAAAAATTCAAAGACATCATTCAATGGTTAACTAACGCAAGGCGCGATATCAGACCTTAATATTAACCTATAATATTTCAGTTGGACCAGGTATTATATTACAGGGTAATAGTGTACCCTACCACAGGAAATAATTATAGGTGAATTAGGGGGTACACTATGTATATTTTAAATAGTGCATTAAAACAAGGAAATTCGAAGACACTTTTCAATGCTAACAAACGGCACGATATCTGACCTTAAAAATGACTTAATTCACTATTGCTCAAAACGAGGAAATTCGCCTTCTAAAACCCTTTAAAGATAGGAAGCGCGAAGTCACTTTTCAATGTTAACGTGAAGATCGATTTCAGATCTTAATATTGACCCATAATATTTAAATTGGACCACATATTATATTACAGGGTGATAGTGTACCCTACCACAGGAAATAATTATAGGTGAATTAGGGGGTACACTATGTATATTTTAAATAGTGCATTAAAACAAGGAAATTCGAAGACACTTTTCAATGTTAACTAACGCCACGGTATCGGATCTTAATATTGGCCTATAATATTTTAGTTGGTCCAGGTATTATATTACAGGGTAATAGTGTACACTTCTACAGGAAATAATTATAGGTCAATTAGGGGGCACACAGCGTGACCCTAAAGTTTACTATGTATGCCTATGTGAAATAAAGTGTTCTGAGAAGCTTAAAATGAAGAAATAAGACTTCTAAAATGCTTTAAAAATTCAAAGACATCTTTCAATGGTTAACTAACGCAAGGCGCGATATCAGACCTTAATATTGACCTATAATATTTTAGTTGGACCAGGTATTTTATTACAGGGTAATAGTGTACCCTACCACGGGAAATAATTATATGTCAATTAGAGGGAACGCAATGAGTTCCTGTATTTTACTATGTGTGCGTATCTAAAATAAGTGTTCGGAAGAGCTTAAAATGAGGAAATTCGCCTTCTAAAACCCTTTAAAGATAGGAAGCGCGAAGTCCCTTTTCACTGTTAGCCCGATTTCGGAACTTAATATTGACCTATAATATTTTAATTGGACCAGGTATTATATTGCAGGGTAATAGTGTACACTTCTACAGGAAATAATTATAGGTCAATTAGGGGGCACACAGCGTGACCCTAAAGTTTCCTATGTATGCCTATGTGAAAAAAAGTGTTCTGAGAAGCTTAAAATGAAGAAATAAGACATCTAAAATGCTTTTAAAATTCAAAGACATCTTTCAATGGTTAACTAACGCAAGGCGCGATATCAGACCTTAATATTGACCTATAATATTTTAGTTGGACCAGGTATTATATTACAGGGTAATAGTGTACCCTACCACGGGAAATAATTATATGTCAATTAGAGGGAACACAATGAGTTCCTGTATTTTACTATATGTGCGTATCTAAAATAAGTGTTCGGAAGAGCTTAAAATGAGGAAATTCGCCTTCTAAAACCCTTTAAAGATAGGAAGCGCGAAGTCCCTCTTCACTGTTAGCCCGATTTCGGACCTTAATATTGACCTATAATATTTTAATTGGACCAGGTATTATATTGCAGGGTAATAGTGTACCCCACCACAGGAAATAATTATAGGTTAATTAGGGGGTACACTATGTATATTTTAAGTAGTGCATTAAAACAAGGAAATTCGAAGACACTTTTCAATGCTAACAAACGGCACGATATCTGACCTTAAAAATGACTTAATTCACTATTGCTCAAAACGAGGAAATTCGCGTTCTAAAACCCTTTAAAGATAGGAAGCACGAAGTCACTTTTCAATGTTAACGTAAAGATCGATTTCAGATCTTAATATTGACCCATAATATTCAGATTGGACCACATATTATATTACAGGGTGATAGTGTACCCTACCACAGGAAATAATTATAGGTGAATTAGGGGGTACACTATGTATATTTTAAATAGTGAATTAAAACAAGGAAATTCAAAGACACTTTTTAATGTTACTAACGCCACGGTATCGGATGTTAATATTGGCCTATAATATTTTAGTTGGTCCAGGTATTATATTACAGGGTAATAGTGTACACTTCTACAGGAAATAATTATAGGTCAATTAGGGGGCACACAGCGTGACCCTAAAGTTTACTATGTATGCCTATGTGAAATAAAGTGTTAAGAGAAGCTTAAAATGAAGAAATAAGACTTCTAAAATGCTTTAAAAATTCAAAGACATCTTTCAATGTTTAACTAATGCAAGGCGCGATATCAGACCTTAATATTGACCTATAATATTTTAGTTGGACCAGGTATTATATTACAGGGTAATAGTGTACCCTACCACGGGAAATAATTATATGTCAATTAGGGGGAACACAATGAGTTCCTGTATTTTACTATGTGTGCGTATCTAAAATAAGTGTTCGGAAGAGCTTAAAATGAGGAAATTCGCCTTCTAAAACCCTTTAAAGATAGGAAGCGCGAAGTCCCTCTTCACTGTTAGCCCGATTTCGGAACTTAATATTGACAAATAATATTTTAATTGGACCAGGTATTATATTGCAGGGTAATAGTGTACACTACTACAGGAAATAATTATAGGTCAATTAGGGGGCACACAGCGTGACCCTTAAGTTTCCTATGTATGCCTATGTGAAAAAAAGTGTTCTGAGAAGCTTAAAATGAAGAAATAAGACTTCTAAAATGCTTTAAAAATTCAAAGACATCTTTCAATGGTTAACTAACGCAAGGCGCGATATCAGACCTTAATATTGACCTATAATATTTTAGTTGGACCAGGTATTATATTACAGGGTAATAGTGTACCCTTCCACGGGAAATAATTATATGTCAATTAGAGGGAACACAATGAGTTCCTGTATTTTACTGTATGTGCGTATCTAAAATAAGTGTTCGGAAGAGCTTAAAATGAGGAAATTCGCCTTCTAAAACCCTTTAAAGATAGGAAGCGCGAAGTCCCTCTTCACTGTTAGCCCGAATTCGGACCTTAATATTGACCTATAATATTTTAATTGGACCAGGTATTATATTGCAGGGTAATAGTGTACCCTACCACAGGAAATAATTATAGGTGAATTAGGGGGTACACTATGTATATTTTAAATAGTGCATTAAAACAAGGAAATTCGAAGACACTTTTCAATGCTAACAAACGGCACGATATCTGACCTTAAAAATGACTTAATTCACTATTGCTCAAAACGAGGAAATTCGCCTTCTAAAACCCTTTAAAGATAGGAAGCGCGAAGTCACTTTTCAATGTTAACGTAAAGATCGATTTCAGATCTTAATATTGACCCATAATATTTAAATTGGACCACATATTATATTACAGGGTGATAGTGTACCCTACCACAGGAAATAATTATAGGTGAATTAGGGGGTACACTATGTATATTTTAAATAGTGCATTAAAACAAGGAAATTCGAAGACACTTTTCAATGTTAACTAACGCCACGATATCGGATCTTAATATTGGCCTATAATATTTTAGTTGGTCCAGGTATTATATTACAGGGTAATAGTGTACACTTCTACAGGAAATAATTATAGGTCAATTAGGGGGCACACAGCGTGACCCTAAAGTTTCCTATGTATGCCTATGTGAAAAAAAGTGTTCTGAGAAGCTTAAAATGAAGAAATAAGACTTCTAAAATGCTTTAAAAATTCAAAGACATCTTTCAATGGTTAACTAACGCAAGGCGCGATATCAGACCTTAATATTGACCTATAATATTTTAGTTGGACCAGGTATTATATTACAGGGTAATAGTGTACCCTACCACGGGAAATAATTATATGTCAATTAGAGGGAACACAATGAGTTCCTGTATTTTACTATATGTGCGTATCTAAAATAAGTGTTCGGAAGAGCTTAAAATGAGGAAATTCGCCTTCTAAAACCCTTTAAAGATAGGAAGCGCGAAGTCCCTCTTCACTGTTAGCCCGATTTCGGACCTTAATATTGACCTATAATATTTTAATTGGACCAGGTATTATATTGCAGGGTAATACTGTACCCCACCACAGGAAATAATTATAGGTTAATTAGGGGGTACACTATGTATATTTTAAGTAGTGCATTAAAACAAGGAAATTCGAAGACACTTTTCAATGCTAACAAACGGCACGATATCTGACCTTAAAAATGACTTAATTCACTATTGCTCAAAACGAGGAAATTCGCGTTCTAAAACCCTTTAAAGATAGGAAGCACGAAGTCACTTTTCAATGTTAACGTAAAGATCGATTTCAGATCTTAATATTGACCCATAATATTTAGATGGGACCACATATTATATTACAGGGTGATAGTGTACCCTACCACAGGAAATAATTATAGGTGAATTAGGGGGTACACTATGTATATTTTAAATAGTGAATTAAAACAAGGAAATTCAAAGACACTTTTTAATGTTACTAACGCCACGGTATCGGATGTTAATATTGGCCTATAATATTTTAGTTGGTCCAGGTATTATATTGCAGGGTAATAGTGTACACTTCTACAGGAAATAATTATAGGTCAATTAGGGGACACACAGCGTGACCCTAAAGTTTACTATGTATGCCTATGTGAAATAAAGTGTTCTGAGAAGCTTAAAATGAAGAAATAAGACTTCTAAAATGCTTTAAAAATTCAAAGACATCTTTCAATGGTTAACTAACGCAAGGCGCGATATCAGACCTTAATATTGACCTATAACATTTCAGTTGGACCAGGTATTATATTACAGGGTAATAGTATACCCTACCACGGGAAATAATTATATGTCAATTAGAGGGAACACAATGAGTTCCTGTATTTTACTGTGTGTGCGTATCTAAAATAAGTGTTCGGAAGAGCTTAAAATGAGGAAATTCGCCTTCTAAAACCCTTTAAAGAAAGGAAGCGCGAAGTCTCTCTTCACTGTTAGCCCGATTTCGGAACTTAATATTGACCTATAATATTTTAATTGGACCAGGTATTATATTGCAGGGTAATAGTGTACACTACTACAGGAAATAATTATAGGACAATTAGGGGGCACACAGCGTGACCCTAAAGTTTCCTATGCATGCCTATGTGAAACAAAGTGTTCTGAGAAGCTTAAAATGAAGAAATAAGACTTCTAAAATGCTTTAAAAATTCAAAGACATCTTTCAATGGTTAACTAACGCAAGGCGTGATATCAGACCTTAATATTGACCTATAATATTTTAGTTGGACCAGGTATTATATTACAGGGTAATAGTGTACCCTACCACGGGAAATAATTATATGTCAATTAGAGGGAACACAATGAGTTCCTGTATTTTACTATGTGTGCGTATCTAAAATAAGTGTTCGGAAGAGCTTAAAATGAGGAAATTCGCCTTCTAAAACCCTTTAAAGATAGGAAGCGCGAAGTCCCTCTTCACTGTTAGCCCGATTTCGGACCTTAATATTGACCTATAATATTTTAATTGGACCAGGTATTATATTGCAGGGTAATAGTGTACCCCACCACAGGAAATAATTATAGGTGAATTAGGGGGTACACTATGTATATTTTAAGTAGTGCATTAAAACAAGGAAATTCGAAGACACTTTTCAATGCTAACAAACGGCACGATATCTGACCTTAAAAATGACTTAATTCACTATTGCTCAAAACGAGGAAATTCGCCTTCTAAAACCCTTTAAAGATAGGAAGCGCGAAGTCACTTTTCAATGTTAACGTAAAGATCGATTTCAGATCTTAATATTGACCCATAATATTTAGATTGGACCACATATTATATTACAGGGTGATAGTGTACCCTACCACAGGAAATAATTATAGGTGAATTAGGGGGTACACTATGTATATTTTAAATAGTGAATTAAAACAAGGAAATTCAAAGACACTTTTTAATGTTACTAACGCCACGGTATCGGATGTTAATATTGGCCTATAATATTTTAGTTGGTCCAGGTATTATATTACAGGGTAATAGTGTACCCTACCACGGGAAATAAATATATGTCAATTAGGGGGAACACAATGAGTTCCTGTATTTTACTATGTGTGCGTATCTAAAATAAGTGTTCGGAAGAGCTTAAAATGAGGAAATTCGCCTTCTAAAACCCTTTAAAGATAGGAAGCGCGAAGTCCCTCTTCACTGTTAGCCCGATTTCGGAACTTAATATTGACAAATAATATTTTTATTGGACCAGGTATTATATTGCAGGGTAATAGTGTACACTACTACAGGAAATAATTATAGGTCAATTAGGGGGCACACAGCGTGACCCTAAAGTTTCCTATGTATGCCTATGTGAAAAAAAGTGTTCTGAGAAGCTTAAAATGAAGAAATAAGACTTCTAAAATGCTTTAAAAATTCAAAGACATCTTTCAATGGTTAACTAACGCAAGGCGCGATATCAGACCTTAATATTGACCTATAATATTTTAGTTGGACCAGGTATTATATTACAGGGTAATAGTGTACCCTTCCACGGGAAATAATTATATGTCAATTAGAGGGAACACAATGAGTTCCTGTATTTTACTATATGTGCGTATCTAAAATAAGTGTTCGGAAGAGCTTAAAATGAGGAAATTCGCCTTCTAAAACCCTTTAAAGATAGGAAGCGAGAAGTCCCTCTTCACTGTTAGCCCGATTTCGGACCTTAATATTGACCTATAATATTTTAATTGGACCAGGTATTATATTGCAGGGTAATAGTGTACCCTACCACAGGAAATAATTATAGGTGAATTAGGGGGTACACTATGTATATTTTAAATAGTGCATTAAAACAAGGAAATTCGAAGACACTTTTCAATGCTAACAAACGGCACGATATCTGACCTTAAAAATGACTTAATTCACTATTGCTCAAAACGAGGAAATTCGCCTTCTAAAACCCTTTAAAGATAGGAAGCGCGAAGTCACTTTTCAATGTTAACGTAAAGATCGATTTCAGATCTTAATATTGACCCATAATATTTAAATTGGACCACATATTATATTACAGGGTGATAGTGTACCCTACCACAGGAAATAATTATAGGTGAATTAGGGGGTACACAATGTATATTTTAAATAGTGCATTAAAACAAGGAAATTCGAAGACACTTTTCAATGTTAACTAACGCCACGATATCGGATCTTAATATTGGCCTATAATATTTTAGTTGGTCCAGGTATTATATTACAGGGTAATAGTGTACACTTCTACAGGAAATAATTATAGGTCAATTAGGGGGCACACAGCGTGACCCTAAAGTTTACTATGTATGCCTATGTGAAATAAAGTGTTCTGAGAAGCTTAAAATGAAGAAATAAGACTTCTAAAATGCTTTAAAAATTCAAAGACATCTTTCAATGGTTAACTAACGCAAGGCGCGATATCAGACCTTAATATTGACCTATAATATTTTAGTTGGACAAGGTATTTTATTACAGGGTAATAGTGTACCCTACCACGGGAAATAATTATATGTCAATTAGAGGGAACACAATGAGTTCCTGTATTTTACTATGTGTGCGTATCTAAAATAAGTGTTCGGATGAGCTTAAAATGAGGAAATTCGCCTTCTAAAACCCTTTAAAGATAGGAAGCGCGAAGTCCCTCTTCACTGTTAGCCCGATTTCGGAACTTAATATTGACCTATAATATTTTAATTGGACCAGGTATTATATTGCAGGGTAATAGTGAACACTTCTGCAGGAAATAATTATAGGTCAATTAGGGGGCAGACAGGGTGACCCTAAAGTTTACTACGTATGCCTATGTGAAATAAAGTGTTCTGAGAAGCTTAAAATGAAGAAATAAGACTTCTAAAATGCTTTAAAAATTCAAAGACATCTTTCAATGGTTAACTAACGCAAGGCGCGATATCAGACCTTAATATTGACCTATATTATTTTAGTTGGACCAGGTATTATATTACAGGGTAATAGTGTACCCTTCCACGGGAAATAATTATATGTCAATTAGAGGGAACACAATGAGTTCCTGTATTTTACTATATGTGCGTATCTAAAATAAGTGTTCGGAAGAGCTTAAAATGAGGAAATTCGCCTTCTAAAACCCTTTAAAGATAGGAAGCGCGAAGTCCCTCTTCACTGTTAGCCCGATTTCGGACCTTAATATTGACCTATAATATTTTAATTGGACCAGGTATTATATTGCAGGGTAATAGTGTACCCTACCACAGGAAATAATTATAGGTGAATTAGGGGGTACACTATGTATATTTTAAATAGTGCATTAAAACAAGGAAATTCGAAGACACTTTTCAATGCTAACAAACGGCACGATATCTGACCTTAAAAATGACTTAATTCACTATTGCTCAAAACGAGGAAATTCGCCTTCTAAAACCCTTTAAAGATAGGAAGCGCGAAGTCACTTTTCAATGTTAACGTAAAGATCGATTTCAGATCTTAATATTGACCCATAATATTTAAATTGGACCACATATTATATTACAGGGTGATAGTGTACCCTACCACAGGAAATAATTATAGGTGAATTAGGGGGTACACTATGTATATTTTAAATAGTGCATTAAAACAAGGAAATTCGAAGACACTTTTCAATGTTAACTAACGCCACGATATCGGATCTTAATATTGGCCTATAATATTTTAGTTGGTCCAGGTATTATATTACAGGGTAATAGTGAACACTTCTACAGGAAATAATTATAGGTCAATTAGGGGGCACACAGCGTGACCCTAAAGTTTACTATGTATGCCTATGTGAAATAAAGTGTTCTGAGAAGCTTAAAATGAAGAAATAAGACTTCTAAAATGCTTTAAAAATTCAAAGACATCTTTCAATGGTTAACTAACGCAAGGCGCGATATCAGACCTTAATATTGACCTATAATATTTTAGTTGGACAAGGTATTTTATTACAGGGTAATAGTGTACCCTACCACGGGAAATAATTATATGTCAATTAGAGGGAACACAATGAGTTCCTGTATTTTACTATGTGTGCGTATCTAAAATAAGTGTTCGGAAGAGCTTAAAATGAGGAAATTCGCCTTCTAAAACCCTTTAAAGATAGGAAGCGCGAAGTCCCTCTTCACTGTTAGCCCGATTTCGGAACTTAATATTGACCTATAATATTTTAATTGGACCAGGTATTATATTGCAGGGTAATAGTGAACACTTCTGCAGGAAATAATTATAGGTCAATTAGGGGGCACACAGCGTGACCCTAAAGTTTACTACGTATGCCTATGTGAAATAAAGTGTTCTGAGAAGCTTAAAATGAAGAAATAAGACTTCTAAAATGCTTTAAAAATTCAAAGACATCTTTCAATGGTTAACTATCGCAAGGCGCGATATCAGACCTTAATATTGACCTATAACATTTTAGTTGGACCAGGTATTATATTACAGGGTAATAGTGTACCCTACCACGGGAGATAATTATATGTCAATTAGAGGAAACACAATGAGTTCCTGTATTTTACTATGTGTACGTATCTAAAATAAGTGTTCGGAGGAGCATATAATGAGGAAATTCGCCTTCTAAAACCCTTTAAAGATAGGAAGCGCGAAGTCCCTCTTCACTGTTAGCCCGATTTCGGACCTTAATGTTGACCTATAATATTTTAAAGGACCAGGTATTATATTGCAGGGTAATAGTGTACCCTACCACAGGAAATAATTATAGGTGAATTAGGGGGTACACTATGTATATTTTAAATAGTGCATTAAAACAAGGAAATTCAAAGAGACTTTTTAATCTTACTAACGCCACGGTATCGGATGTTAATATTGGAATATAATATTTTAGTTTGTCCAGGTATTATATTACAGGGTAATGGTGTACACTTCTACAGGAAATAATTATAGGTCAATTAGGGGGCACACAGCGTGACCCTAAAGTTTACTATGTATGCCTATGTGAAATAAAGTGTTCTGAGAAGCTTAAAATGAAGAAATAAGACTTCTAAAATGCTTTAAAAATTCAAAGACATCTTTCAATGGTTAACTAACGCAAGGCGCGATATCAGACCTTAATATTGACCTATAATATTTTAGTTGGACAAGGTATTTTATTACAGGGTAATAGTGTACCCTACCACGGGAAATAATTATATGTCAATTAGAGGGAACACAATGAGTTCCTGTATTTTACTATGTGTGCGTATCTAAAATAAGTGTTCGGATGAGCTTAAAATGAGGAAATTCGCCTTCTAAAACCCTTTAAAGATAGGAAGCGCGAAGTCCCTCTTCACTGTTAGCCCGATTTCGGAACTTAATATTGACCTATAATATTTTAATTGGACCAGGTATTATATTGCAGGGTAATAGTGAACACTTCTGCAGGAAATAATTATAGGTCAATTAGGGGGCACACAGCGTGACCCTAAAGTTTACTACGTATGCCTATGTGAAATAAAGTGTTCTGAGAAGCTTAAAATGAAGAAATAAGACTTCTAAAATGCTTTAAAAATTCAAAGACATCTTTCAATGGTTAACTAACGCAAGGCGCGATATCAGACCTTAATATTGACCTATATTATTTTAGTTGGACCAGGTATTATATTACAGGGTAATAGTGTACCCTTCCACGGGAAATAATTATATGTCAATTAGAGGGAACACAATGAGTTCCTGTATTTTACTATATGTGCGTATCTAAAATAAGTGTTCGGAAGAGCTTAAAATGAGGAAATTCGCCTTCTAAAACCCTTTAAAGATAGGAAGCGCGAAGTCCCTCTTCACTGTTAGCCCGATTTCGGAACTTAATATTGACCTATAATATTTTAATTGGACCAGGTATTATATTGCAGGGTAATAGTGAACACTTCTGCAGGAAATAATTATAGGTCAATTAGGGGGCACACAGCGTGACCCTAAAGTTTACTACGTATGCCTATGTGAAATAAAGTGTTCTGAGAAGCTTAAAATGAAGAAATAAGACTTCTAAAATGCTTTAAAAATTCAAAGACATCTTTGAATGGTTAACTATCGCAAGGCGCGATATCAGACCTTAATATTGACCTATAACATTTTAGTTGGACCAGGTATTATATTACAGGGTAATAGTGTACCCTACCACGGGAGATAATTATATGTCAATTAGAGGAAACACAATGAGTTCCTGTATTTTACTATGTGTACGTATCTAAAATAAGTGTTCGGAGGAGCATATAATGAGGAAATTCGCCTTATAAAACCCTTTAAAGATAGGAAGCGCGAAGTCCCTCTTCACTGTTAGCCCGATTTCGGACCTTAATGTTGACCTATAATATTTTAAAGGACCAGGTATTATATTGCAGGGTAATAGTGTACCCTACCACAGGAAATAATTATAGGTGAATTAGGGGGTACACTATGTATATTTTAAATAGTGCATTAAAACAAGGAAATTCGAAGACACTTTTCAATGTTACTAACGCCACGGTATCGGATCTTAATATTGGCCTATAATATTTTAGTTGGTCCAGGTATTATATTACAGGGTAATAGTGTACACTTCTACAGGAAATAATTATAGGTCAATTAGGGGGCACACAGCGTGGCCCTAAAGTTTCCTATGCATGCCTATGTGAAATAAAGTGTTCTGAGAAGCTTAAAATGAAGAAATAAGACTTCTAAAATGCTTTAAAAATTCAAAGACATCTTTGAATGGTTAACTAACGCAAGGCGCGATATCAGACCTTAATATTGACCTATAATATTTTAGTTGGACCAGGTATTATATTACAGGGTAATAGTGTACCCTACCACAGGAAATAATTATAGGTGAATTAGGGGGTACACTATGTATATTTTAAATAGTGCATTAAAACAAGGTAATTCAAAGACACTTTTTAATGTTACTAACGCCACGGTATCGGAGGTTAATATTGGCCTATAATATTTTAGTTGGTCCAGGTATTATATTACAAGGTAATGGTGTACACTTCTACAGGAAATAATTATAGGTCAATTAGGGGGCACACAGCGTGACCCTAAAGTTTACTGTGTATGCCTATGTGAAATAAAGTGTTAAGAGAAGCTTAAAATGAAGAAATAAGACTTCTAAAATGCTTTAAAAATTCAAAGACATCTTTCAATGTTTAACTAACGCAAGGTGCGATATCAGACCTTAATATTGACCTATAATATTTTAGTTGGACCAGGTATTATATTACAGGGTAATAGTGTACCCTACCACGGGAAATAATTATATGTCAATTTGGGGGAACACAATGAGTTCCTGTATTTTACTATGTGTGCGTATCTAAAATAAGTGTTCGGAAGAGCTTAAAATGAGGAAATTCGCCTTCTAAAACCCTTTAAAGATAGGAAGCGCGAAGTCCCTCTTCACTGTTAGCCCGATTTCGGAACTTAATATTGACCTATAATATTTTAATTGGACCAGGTATTATACTGCAGGATAATAGTGTACACTACTACAGGAAATAATTATAGGTCAATTAGGGGGCACACAGCGTGACCCTAAAGTTTCCTATGTATGCCTAAGTGAAATAAAGTGTTCTGAGAAGCTTTAAATGAAGAAATAAGACTTCTAAAATGCTTTAAAAATTCGAAGACATCTTTCAATGGTTAACTAACGCAAGGCGCGATATCAGACCTTAATATTGACGTATGATGTTTTAGTTGGACCAGGTATTATATTACAGGGTAATAGTGTACCCTACCACGGGAAATAATTATATGTCAATTAGAGGGAACACAATGAGTTCCTGTATTTTACTATATGTGCGTATCTAAAATAAGTGTTCGGAAGAGCTTAAAATGAGGAAATTCGCCTTCTAAAACCCTTTAAAGATAGGAAGCGCGAAGTCCCTCTTCACTGTTAGCCCGATTTCGGACTTTAATATTGACCTATAATATTTTAATTGGACCAGGTATTATATTGCAGGGTAATAGTGTACCCTACCACAGGAAATAATTATAGGTGAATTAGGGGGTACACTATGTATATTTTAAATAGTGCATTAAAACAAGGAAATTCGAAGACACTTTTCAATGCTAACAAACGGCACGATATGTGACCCTAAAAATGACTTAATTCACTATTGCTCAAAACGAGGAAATTCGCCTTCTAAATCCCTTTAAAGATAGGAAGCGCGAAGTCACTTTTCAATGTTAACGTAAAGATCGATTTCAGATCTTAATATTGACCCATAATATTTAAATTGGACCACATATTATATTACAGGGTGATAGTGTACCCTACCACAGGAAATAATTATAGGTGAATTAGGGGGTACACTTTGTATATTTTAAATAGTGCATTAAAACAAGGAAATTCGAAGACACTTTTCAATGTTAACTAACGCCACGGTATCGGATCTTAATATTGGCCTATAATATTTTAGTTGGTCCAGGTTTTATATTACAGGGTAATAGTGTACACTTCTACAGGAAATAATTATAGGTCAATTAGGGGGCACACAGCGTGACCCTAAAGTTTACTATGTATGCCTATGTGAAATAAAGTGTTCTGAGAAGCTTAAAATGAAGAAATAAGACTTCTAAAATGCTTTAAAAAATTCAAAGACATCTTTCAATGGTTAACTAACGCAAGGCGCGATATCAGACCTTAATATTGACCTATAATATTTTAGTTGGACCAGGTATTTTATTACAGGGTAATAGTGTGCCCTACCACGGGAAATAATTATATGTCAATTAGAGGGAACACAATGAGTACCTGTATTTTACTATGTGTGCGTATCTAAAATAAGTGTTCGGAAGAGCTTAAAATGAGGAAATTTGCCTTCTAAAACCCTTTAAAGATAGGAAGCGCGAAGTCCCTCTTCACTGTTAGCCCGATTTCGGAACTTAATATTGACCTATAATATTTTAATTGGCCCAGGTATTATATTGCAGGGTAATAGTGTACAGTTCTAGAGGAAATAATTATAGGTCAATTAGGGGGCACACAGCGTGACCCTAAAGTTTACTATGTATGCCTATGTGAAATAAAGTGTTCTGAGAAGCTTAAAATGAAGAAATAAGACTTCTAAAATGCTTTAAAAATTCAAAGACATCTTTCAATGGTTAACTAACGCAAGGCGCGATATCAGACCTTAATATTGGCCTATAATATTTTAGTTGGACCAGGTATTATATTACAGGGTAATAGTGTACCCTACCACGGGAAATAATTATATGTCAATTAGAGGGAACACAATGAGTTACTGTATTTTACTATGTGTGCGTATCTAAAATAAGTGTTCGGAAGAGCTTAAAATGAGGAAATTCGCCTTCTAAAACCCTTTAAAGATAGGAAGCGCGAAGTCCCTCTTCACTGTTAGCCCGATTTCGGAACTTAATATTGACCTATAATATTTTAATTGGACCAGGTATTATACTGCAGGATAATAGTGTACACTACTACAGGAAATAATTATAGGTCAATTAGGGGGCACACAGCGTGACCCTAAAGTTTCCTATGTATGCATATGTGAAATAAAGTGTTCTGAGAAGCTTAAAATGAAGAAATAAGACTTCTAAAATGCTTTAAAAATTCGAAGACATCTTTCAATGGTTAACTAACGCAAGGCGCGATATCAGACCTTAATATTGACGTATGATATTTTAGTTGGACCAGGTATTATATTACAGGGTAATAGTGTACCCTACCACGGGAAATAATTATATGTCAATTAGAGGGAACACAATGAGTTCCTGTATTTTACTAAATGTGCGTATCTAAAATAAGTGTTCGGAAGAGCTTAAAATGAGGAAATTCGCCTTCTAAAACCCTTTAAAGATAGGAAGCGCGAAGTCCCTCTTCACTGTTAGCCCGATTTCGGACTTTAATATTGACCTATAATATTTTAATTGGACCAGGTATTATATTGCAGGGTAATAGTGTAACCTACCAGAGGAAATAATTATAGGTGAATTAGTGGGTACACTATGTATATTTTAAATAGTGCATTAAAACAAGGAAATTCGAAGACACTTTTCAATGCTAACAAACGGCACGATATGTGACCTTAAAAATGACTTAATTCACTATTGCTCAAAACGAGGAAATTCGCCTTCTAAAACCCTTTAAAGATAGGAAGCGTGAAGTCACTTTTCAATGTTAACGTAAAGATCGATTTCAGATCTTTATATTGACCCATAATATTTAAATTGGACCACATATTATATTACAGGATGATAGTGTACCCTACCACAGGAAATAATTATAGGTGAATTAGGGGATACACTATGTATATTTTAAATAGTGCATTAAAAGAAGGAAATTCGAAGACACTTTTCAATGTTAACTAACGCCACGGTATCGGATCTTAATATTGGCCTATAATATTTTAGTTGGTCCAGGTATTATATTACAGAGTAATAGTGTACACTTCTACAGGAAATAATTATAGGTCAATTAGGGGGCACACAGTGTGACCCTAAAGTTTACTATGTATGCTTATGTGAAATAAAGTGTTAAGAGAAGCTTAAAATGAAGAAATAAGACTTCTAAAATGCTTTAAAAATTCAAAGACATCTTTCAATGTTTAACTAACGCAAGGCGCGATATCAGACCTTAATATTGACCTATAATATTTTAGTTGGACCAGGTATTATATTACAGGGTTATAGTGTACCCTACCACGGGAAATAATTATATGTCAATTAGGGGGAACACAATGAGTTCCTGTATTTTACTATGTGTGCGTATCTAAAATAAGTGTTCGGAAGAGCTTAAACTGAGGAAATTCGCCTTCTAAAACCCTTTAAAGATAGGAAGCGCGAAGTACCTCTTCACTTTTAGCCCGATTTCGGAACTTAATATTGACCTATAACATTTTAATTGGACCAGGTATTATATTGCAGGGTAATAGTGTACACTACTACAGGAAATAATTATAGGTCAATTAGGGGGCACACAGCGTGACCCTAAAGTTTCCTATGTATGCCTATGTGAAATAAAGTGTTCTGAGAAGCTTAAAATGAAGAAATAAGACTTCTAAAATGCTTTAAAAATTCAAAGACATCTTCAATGGTTAACTAAGGCAAGGCGCGATATCAGACCTTAATATTGACCTATAATATTTTAGTTGGACCAGGTATTATATTACAGGGTAATAGTGTACCCTACCACGGGAAATAATTATATGTCAATTAGAGGGAACACAATGAGTTCCTGTATTTTACTATATGTGCCTATCTAAAATAAGTGTTCGGAAGAGCTTAAAATGAGGAAATTCGCCTTCTAATACCCTTTAAAGATAGGAAGCGCGAAGTCCCTCTTCACTGTTAGCCCGATTTCGGACCTTAATATTGACCTATAATTTTTTAATTGGACCAGGTATTATATTGCAGTTTAATAGTGTACCCTACCACAGGAAATAATTATAGGTGAGTTAGGGGGTACACTATGTATATTTTAAATAGTGCATTAAAACAAGGATATTCGAAGACACTTTTCAATGTTAACTAACGCCACGGTATCGGATCTTAATATTGGCCTATAATATTTTAGTTGGTCCAGGTATTATATTACAGGGGAATAGTGTACACTTCTACAGGAAATAATTATAGGTCAATTAGGGGGCACACAGCGTGACCCTAAAGTTTACTATGTATGCCTATGTGAAATAAAGTGTTCTGAGAAGCTTAAAATGAAGAAATAAGACTTCTAAAATGCTTTAAAAATTCAAAGACATCTTTCAATGGTTAACTAACGAAAGGCACGATATCAGACCTTAATATTGACCAATAATATTTTAGTTGGACCAGGTATTATATTACAGGGTAATAGTGTACCCTACCACGGGAAATAATTATATGTCAATTAGAGGGAACACAATGAATTCCTGTATTTTACTATGTGTGCGTATCTAAAATAAGTGTTCGGAAGATCTTAAAATGAGGAAATTCGCCTTCTAAAACCCTTTAAAGATAGGAAGCGCGAAGTCCCTCTTCACTGTTAGCCCGATTTCGGACCTTAATATTGACCTATAATATTTTAATTGGACCAGGTATTATATTGCAGGGTAATAGTGTACCCTACCACAGGAAATAATTATAGGTGAATTAGGGGGTACACTATGTATATTTTAAATAGTGCATTAAAACAAGGAAATGCGAAGACACTTTAACATGTTAACTAACACCACGGTATCGGATCTTAATATTGGCCTATAATATTTTAGTTGGTCCAGGTATTATATTACAGGGTAATAGTGTACATTTCTACAGGAAATTGTTATAGGTCAATTAGGGGGCACACAGCGTGACCCTAAAGTTTACTATGTATGCCTATGAGTAATAAAGTGTTCTGAGAAGCTTAAAATGAAGAAATAAGACTTCTAAAATGCTTTAAAAATTCAAAGACATCTTTCAATGGTTAACTAACGCAAGGCGCGATATCAGACCTTAATATTGACCTATAATATTTTAGTTGGACCAGGTATTATATTCAGGGTAATAGTGTACCCTACCACGGAAAATAATTATATGTCAATTAGAGGGAACACAATGAGTTCCTGTATTTTACTATGTGTGCGTATCTAAAATAAGTGTTCGGAAGAGCTTAAAATGAGGAAATTCGCCTTCTAAAACCCTTTAAAGATAGGAAGCGTGAAGTCCCTCTTCACTGTTAGCCTATTTCGGACCTTAATATTGACCTATAATATTTTAATTGGACCAGGTATTATATTGCAGGGTAATAGTGTACCCTACCACAGGAAATAATTATAGGTGAATTAGTGGGTACACTATGTATATTTTAAATAGTGCATTAAAACAAGGAAATTCGAAGACACTTTTCAATGCTAACAAACGGCTCGATATCTGACCTTAAAAATGACTTAATTTACTACTGCTCAAAACGAGGAAATTCGCCTTCTAAGACCCTTTAAAGATAAGAAACGCGAAGTCACTTTTCAATGTTAACGTAAAGATCGATTTCAGATCTTAATATTGACCCATAATATTTAAATTGGACCACATATTATATTACAGGGTAATAGTGTACCCTACCACGGGAAATAATTATATGTCAATTAGAGGAAACACAATGAGTTCCTGTATTTTACTATGTGTGCGTATCTAAAATAAGTGTTCGGAAGAGCTTAAAATGAGGAAATTCGCCTTCTAAAACCCTTTAAAGAAAGGAAGCGCGAAGTCCCTCTTCACTGTTAGCCCGATTTCGGACCTTAATACTGACCTATAATATTTTAATTGGACCAGGTATTATATTGCAGGGTAATAGTGTACCCTACAACAGGAAATAATTATAGGTGATTTAGGGGGTACACTATGTATATTTTAAATAGTGCATTAAAACAAGAAAATTCGAAGACACTTTTCAATGTTAACTAACGCCACGGTATCGGATCTTAATATTGGCCTATAATATTTTAGTTGGTCCAGGAATTATATTACAGGGTAATAGTATACACTTCTACAGGAAATAATTATAGGTCAATTAGGGGGCACACAGCGTGACCCTAAAGTTTACTATGTATGCCTATGTGAAATAAAGTGTTCTGAGAAGCTTAAAATGAAGAAATAAGACTTCTAAAATGCTTTAAAAATTCAAAGACATCTTTCAATGGTTAACTAACGCAAGGCGCGATATCAGACCTTAATATTGACCTATAATATTTTAGTTGGACCAGGTAGTATATTACAGGGTAATAGTGTACCCTACCACGGGAAATAAATATATCTCAATTAGAGGGAACACAATGAGTTCCTGTATTTTACTATGTGTGCGTATCTAAAATAAGTGTTCGGAAGAGCTTAAAATGAGGAAATTCGCCTTCTAAAACCCTTTAAAGATAGGAAGCGCGAAGTCCCTGTTCACTGTTTGCCCGATTTCGGACCTTAATATTGACCTATAATATTTTAATTGGACCAGGTATTATATTGCAGGGTAATAGTGTACCCTACCACAGGAAATAATTATAGGTGAATTAGGGGGTACATTATGTATATTTTAAATAGTGCATTAAAACAAGGAAATTCAAAGACACTTTTCAATGTTACTAACGCCACGGTATCGCATTTTAATATTGGCCTATAATATTTTAGTTGGTCCAGGTATTATATTACAGGGTAATAGTGTACACTTCTACAGGAAATAATTATAGGACAATTAGGGGGCACACAGCGTGACCCTAAAGTTTACTATGTATGCCTATGTGAAATAAAGTGTTCTGAGAAGCTTAAAATGTAGAAATAAGACTTCTAAAATGCTTTAAAAATTCAAAGACATCTTTCAATGGTTAACTAACGCAAGGCGCGATATCAGACCTTAATATTGACCTATAATATTTTAGTTGGACCTGATATTATATTACAGGGTAATAGTGTACCCTACCACGGGAAATAATTATATGTCAATTAGAGGGAACACAATGAGTTCCTGTATTTTACTATGTGTGCGTATCTAAAATAAGAGTTCGGAAGAGCTTAAAATGAGGAAATTCGCCTTCTAAAACCCTTTAAAGATAGGAAGCGCGAAGTCCCTCTTCACTGTTAGCCCGATTTCGGAACTTAATATTGACCTATAATATTTTAATTGGACCAGGTAATATATTTCAGGGCAATAGTGTACACTACTACAGGAAATAATTATAGGTCAATTAGGGGGCACACAGCGTGACCTTAAAGTTTCCTATGTATGCCTATGTGAAATAAAGTGTTCTGAGAAGCTTAAAATGAAGAAATAAGACTTCTAAAATGCTTTAAAAATTCAAAGACATCTTTCAATGGTTAACTAACGCAAGGCGCGATATCAGACCTTAATATTGACCTATAATATTTTAGTTGTACCAGGTATTATATTACAGGGTAATAGTGTACCCTACCACGGGAAATAATTATATGTCAATTAGAGGGAACACAATGAGTTCCTGTATTTTACTATGTGTGCGTATCTAAAATAAGTGTTCGGAAGAACTTAAAATGAGGAAATTCGCCTTCTAAAACCCTTTAAAGATAGGAAGCGCGAAGTCCCTCTTCACTGTTAGCCCGATTTCGGACCTTAATATTGACCTATAATATTTTAATTGGACCAGGTATTATATTGCAGGGTAATAGTGTACCCTACAACAGGAAATAATTATAGGTGATTTAGGGGGTACACTATGTATATTTTAAATAGTGCATTAAAACAAGGAAATTCGAAGACACTTTTCAATGTTAACTAACGCCACGGTATCGGATCTTATTATTGGCCTATAATATTTTAGTTGGTCCAGGAATTATATTACAGGGTAATAGTGTACACTTCTACGGGAAATAATTATAGGTCAATTAGGGGGCACACAGCGTGACCCTAAAGTTTACTATGTTTGCCTATGTGAAATAAAGTGTTCTGAGAAGCTTAAAATGAAGAAATAAGACTTCTAAAATGCTTTAAAAATTCAAAGACATCTTTCAATGGTTAACTAACGCAATGGTCACGCTGTGTGCCCCCTAATTGTCCTATAATTATTTCCTGTAGAAGTGTACACTATTACCCTGTAATATAATACCTGGACCAACTAAAATATTATAGGCCAATATTAAGATGCGATACCGTGGCGTTAGTAACATTGAAAAGTGTCTTTGAATTTCCTTGTTTTAATGCACTATTTAAAATATACATAATGTACCCCCTAATTCACCTATAATTATTTCCTGTGGTAGGGTACACTATTACCCTGCAATATAATACCTGGTCCAATTAAAATATTATAGGTCAATATTAAGGTCCGAAATCGGGCAAACAGTGAACAGGGACTTCGCGCTTCCTATCTTTAAAGGGTTTTAGAAGGCGAATTTCCTCATTTTAAGCTCTTCCGATATCGGTACCTTAATATTGCGCGATATCGGACCTTAATATTTACCTATAATATTTTAATTGGACCAGGTATTATATTGCAGGGTAATAGTGTACCCTACCACAGGAAATAATTATAGGTGAATTAGGGGGTACACTATGTATATTTTAAATAGTGCATTAAAACAAGGAAATTCGAAGACACTTTTCAATGTTAACTAACGCCACGGTATCGGATCTTAATATTGGCCTATAATATTTTAGTTGGTCCAGGTATTATATTACAGGGTAATAGTGTACACTTCTACAGGAAATAATTATAGGTAAATTAGGGGGCACACAGCGTGACCCTAAAGTTTACTATGTATGCCTATGTGAAATAAAGTGTTCTGAGAAGCTTAAAATGAAGAAATAGGACTTCCAAAATGCTTTAAAAATTCAAAGACATCTTTCAATGCTTAACTAACGCAAGGCGCGATATCAGACCTTAATATTGACCTATAATATTTTAGTTGGACCAGGTATTATATTACAGGGTAATAGTGTACCCTACCACGGGAAATAATTATATGTCAATTAGAGGGAACACAATGAGTTCCTGTATTTTACTATGTGTGAGTATCTAAATTAAGTGTTCGGAAGAGCTTAAAATGAGGAAATTCGCCTTCTAAAACCCTTTAAAGATAGGAAGCGCGAAGTCCCTCTTCACTGTTAGCCCGATTTCGGACCTTAATATTGACCTATAATATTTTAATTGGACCAGGTATTATATTGCAGGGTAATAATGTACCCTACCACAGGAAATAATTATAGGTGAATTAGGGGGTACACTATGTATATTTTAAATAGTGCATTAAAACAAGGAAATTCGAAGACACTTTTACATGTTAACTAACACCTCGGTATCGGATCTTAATATTGGCCTATAATATTTTAGTTGGTCCAGGTATTATATTACAGGGTAATAGTGTACATTTCTACAGGAAATAATTATAGGTCAATTAGGGGGCAAACAGCGTGACCCTAAAGTTTACTATGTATGCCTATGTGAAATAAAGTTTTCTGAGAAGCTTAAAATGAAGAAATAAGACT
This sequence comes from Parasteatoda tepidariorum, assembly GCF_982258835.1. Taxonomy (NCBI): domain Eukaryota; kingdom Metazoa; phylum Arthropoda; class Arachnida; order Araneae; family Theridiidae; genus Parasteatoda; species Parasteatoda tepidariorum. Next base: position 121,233,942 of record NC_141756.1, on the reverse strand, counting down.
TCTAAAATGCTTTAAAAATTCAAAGACATCTTTCAATGGTTAACTAACGCAAGGCGCGATATCAGACCTTAATATTGACCTATAATATTTTAGTTGGACCAGGTATTATATTACAGGGTAATAGTGTACCCTACCACGGGAAATAATTATATGTCAATTAGAGGGAACACAATGAGTTCCTGAATTTTACTATGTGTGCGTATCTATAATAAGTGTTCGGAAGAGCTTAAAATGAGGAAATTCGCCTTCTAAAACCCTTTAAAGATAGGAATCGCGAAGTCCCTCTTCACTGTTAGCCCGATTTCGGACCTTAATACTGACCTATAATATTTTAATTGGACCAGGTATTATATTGCAGGGTAATAGTGTACCCTACCACAGGAAATAATTATAAGTGAATTAGGGGGTACACTATGTATATTTTATATAGTGCATTAAAACAAGGAAATTCGAAGACACTTTTCAATGCTAACAAACGGCACGATATCTGACCTTAAAAATGACTTAATTCACTATTGCTCAAAACGAGGAAATTCGCCTTCTAAAACCCTTTAAAGATAGGAATCGCGAAGTCCCTCTTCACTGTTAGCCCGATTTCGGACCTTAATACTGACCTATAATATTTTAATTGGACCAGGTATTATATTGCAGGGTAATAGGGTACACTTCTACAGGAAATAATTATAGGTCAATTAGGGGGCACACAGCGTGACCCTAAAGTTTACTATGTATGCCTATGTGAAATAAAGTGTTCTGAGAAGCTTAAAATGAAGAAATAAGACTTCTAAAATGCTTTAAAAATTCAAAGACATCTTTCAATGGTTAACTAACGCAAGGCGCGATATCAGACCTTAATATTGACCTATAATATTTTAGTTGGACCAGATATTATATTACAGGGTAATAGTGTACCCTTCCACGGTAAATAATTATATGTCAATTAGAGGGAACACAATGAGTTCCTGTATTTTACTATGTGTGCGTAACTAAAATAAGTGTTCGGAAGAGCTTAAAATGAGGAAATTCGCCTTCTAAAACCCTTTAAAGATAGGAAGCGCGAAGTCCCTCTTCACTGTTAGCCCGATTTCGGACCTTAATATTGACCTATAATATTTTAATTGCACCAGGTATTATATTGCAGGGTAATAGTGTACCCTACCACAGGAAATAATTATAAGTGAATTAGGGGGTACACTATGTATATTTTAAATAGTGCATTAAAACAAGGAAATTCGAAGACACTTTTCAATGTTAACTAACGCCACGGTATCGGATCTTAATATTGGCCTATAATATTTTAGTTGGTCCAGGTATTATATTACAGGGTAATAGTGTACACTTCTACAGGAAATAATTATAGGTCAATTAGGGGGCACACAGCGTGACCCTAAAGTTTACTATGTATGCCTATGTGAAATAAAGTGTTCTGAGAAGCTTAAAATGAAGAAATAAGACTTCTAAAATGCTTTAAAAATTCATAGACATCTTTCAATGGTTAACTAACGCAAGGCGCGATATCAGACCTTAATATTGACCTATAATATTTTAGTTGGACCAGGTATTATATTACAGGGTAATAGTGTACCCTACCACGGGAAATAATTATATGTCAATTAGAGGGAACACAATGAGTTCCTGTATTATACTATGTGTGCGTATATAAAATAAATGTTCGGAAGAGCTTAAAATGAGGAAATTCGCTTTCTAAAACCCTTTAAAGAGAGGAAGCGCGAAGTCCCTCTTCACTGTTAGCCCGATTTCGGACCTTAATATTGACCTATAATATTTTAATTGGACCAGGTATTATATTGCAGGGTAATAGTGTACCCTACCACAGGAAATAATTATAAGTGAATTAGGGGGTACGCTATGTAAATTTTAAATAGTGCATTAAAACAAGGAAATTCGAAGACACTTTTTAATGTTAACTAACGCCACGGTATCGGATCTTAATATTGGCCTATAATATTTTAGTTTTTCCAGGTATTATATTACAGGGTAATAGTGTGCACTTCTACAGGAAATAATTATAGGTCATTTAGGGGGCACACAGCGTGACCCTAAAGTTTACTATGTATGCCTATGTGAAATAAATTGTTCTGAGAAGCTTAAAATAAAGAAAAAAGACTTCTAAAATGCTTAAAAAATTCAAAGACATCTTTCAACGGTTAACTAACGCAAGGCGCGATATCAGACCTTAATATTGACCTATAATATTTTAGTTGGACCAGGTATTTTATTACAGGGTAATAGTGTACCCTACCACGGGAAATAATTATATGTCAATTAGAGGGAACACAATGAGTTCCTGTATTTTACTATGTGTGCGTATCTAAAATAAGTGTTCGGAAGAGCTTAAAATGAGGAAATTCGCCTTCTAAAACCCTTTAAAGATAGGAAGCGCGAAGTCCCTCTTCTCTGTTAGCCCGATTTCGGACCTTAATATTGACCTATAATATTTTAATTGGACCAGGTATTATATTGCAGGGTAATAGTGTACACGTCTACAGGAAATAATTATAGGTCAATTAGGGGGCACACAGCGTGACCCTAAAGTTTACTATGTATGCCTATGTGAAATAAAGTGTTCTGAGAAGCTTAAAATGAAGAAATAAGACTTCTAAAATGCTTTAAAAATTCAAAGACATCTTTCAATGGTTAACTAACGCTAGGCGCGATATCAGACCTTAATATTGACCTATAATATTTTAATTGGACCAGGTATTATATTACAGGGTAATAGTGTACCCTTCCACGGGAAATAATTATATGTCAATTAGAGGGAACACAATGAGTTCCTGTATTTTACTATGTGTGCGTATCAAAAATAAGTGTTCGGAAGAGCTTAAAATGAGGAAATTCGCCTTCTAAAACCCTTTAAAGATAGGAAGCGCGAAGTCCCTCTTCACTCTTAGCCCGATTTCGGACCTTAATATTGACCTATAATATTTTAATTGGACCAGGTATTATACAGCAGGGTAATAGTGTACCCTACCACAGGAAATAATTATAGGTGAATTAGGGGTTACACTATGTATATTTTAAATAGTGCATTAAGACAAGGAAATTCGAAGACACTTTTCAATGCTAACAAACGGCACGATATCTGACCTTAAAAATGACTTAATTCACTATTGCTCAAAACGAGGAAATTCGCCTTCTAAAACCCTTTAAAGATAGGAAGCGCGAAGTCACTTTTCAATGTTAACGTAAAGATCGATTTCAGATCTTAATATTGACCCATAATATTTAAATTGGACCACATATTATATTACAGGGTGATAGTGTACCCTACCACAGGAAATAATTATAGGTGAATTAGGGGGTACACTATGTATATTTTAAATAGTGCATTAAAACAAGGAAATTCGAAGACACTTTCCAATGCTAACAAACCACACGATATCTGACCTTAAAAATGACTTAATTCACTATTGCTCAAAACGAGGAAATTCGCCTTCTAAAACCCTTTAAAGATAAGAAGCGCGAAGTCACTTTTCAATATTAACGTAAAGATCGATTTCAGATCTTAATATTGACCCATAATATTTAAATTGGACCACATATTATATTACAGGGTGATAGTGTACCCTACCCCAGGAAATAATTATAGGTGAATTAGGGGGTACACTATGTATATTTTAAATAGTGCATTAAAACAAGGAAATTCGAAGACACTTTTCAGTGTTAACTAACGCCACGTTATCGGATCTTAATATTGGCCTATAATATTTTAGTTTTTCCAGGTATTATATTACAGGGTAATAGTGTGCACTTCTACAGGAAATAATTATAGGTCATTTAGGGGGCACACAGCGTGACCCTAAAGTTTACTATGTATGCCTATGTGAAATAAATTGTTCTGAGAAGCTTAAAATAAAGAAATAAGACTTCTAAAATGCTTAAAAAATTCAAAGACATCTTTCAATGGTTAACTAACGCAAGGCGCGATATCAGACCTTAATATTGACCTATAATATTTTAGTTGGACCAGGTATTTTATTACAGGGTAATAGTGTACCCTACCACGGGAAATAATTATATGTCAATTAGAGGGAACACAATGAGTTCCTGTATTTTACTATGTGTGCGTATCTAAAATAAGTGTTCGGAAGAGCTTAAAATGAGGAAATTCGCCTTCTAAAACCCTTTAAAGATAGGAAGCGCGAAGTCCCTCTTCTCTGTTAGCCCGATTTCGGACCTTAATATTGACCTATAATATTTTAATTGGACCAGGTATTATATTGCAGGGTAATAGTGTACACGTCTACAGGAAATAATTATAGGTCAATTAGGGGGCACACAGCGTGACCCTAAAGTTTACTATGTATGCCTATGTGAAATAAAGTGTTCTGAGAAGCTTAAAATGAAGAAATAAGACTTCTAAAATGCTTTAAAAATTCAAAGACATCTTTCAATGGTTAACTAACGCTAGGCGCGATATCAGACCTTAATATTGACCTATAATATTTTAATTGGACCAGGTATTATATTACAGGGTAATAGTGTACCCTTCCACGGGAAATAATTATATGTCAATTAGAGGGAACACAATGAGTTCCTGTATTTTACTATGTGTGCGTATCAAAAATAAGTGTTCGGAAGAGCTTAAAATGAGGAAATTCGCCTTCTAAAACCCTTTAAAGATAGGAAGCGCGAAGTCCCTCTTCACTCTTAGCCCGATTTCGGACCTTAATATTGACCTATAATATTTTAATTGGACCAGGTATTATACAGCAGGGTAATAGTGTACCCTACCACAGGAAATAATTATAGGTGAATTAGGGGTTACACTATGTATATTTTAAATAGTGCATTAAGACAAGGAAATTCGAAGACACTTTTCAATGCTAACAAACGGCACGATATCTGACCTTAAAAATGACTTAATTCACTATTGCTCAAAACGAGGAAATTCGCCTTCTAAAACCCTTTAAAGATAGGAAGCGCGAAGTCACTTTTCAATGTTAACGTAAAGATCGATTTCAGATCTTAATATTGACCCATAATATTTAAATTGGACCACATATTATATTACAGGGTGATAGTGTACCCTACCACAGGAAATAATTATAGGTGAATTAGGGGGTACACTATGTATATTTTAAATAGTGCATTAAAACAAGGAAATTCGAAGACACTTTTCAATGCTAACAAACCACACGATATCTGACCTTAAAAATGACTTAATTCACTATTGCTCAAAACGAGGAAATTCGCCTTCTAAAACCCTTTAAAGATAAGAAGCGCGAAGTCACTTTTCAATATTAACGTAAAGATCGATTTCAGATCTTAATATTGACCCATAATATTTAAATTGGACCACATATTATATTACAGGGTGATAGTGTACCCTACCCCAGGAAATAATTATAGGTGAATTAGGGGGTACACTATGTATATTTTAAATAGTGCATTAAAACAAGGAAATTCGAAGACACTTTTCAGTGTTAACTAACGCCACGTTATCGGATCTTAATATTGGCCTATAATATTTTAGTTGGTCCAGATATTATATTACAGGGTAATAGTGTACACTTCTACAGGAAATAATTATAGGTTAATTAGGGGGCACACAGCGTGACCCTAAATTTTACTATGTATGCCTATGTGAAATAAAGTGTTCTGAGAAGCTTAAAATGAAGAAATAAGACTTCTAAAATGCTTTAAAAATTCAAAGACATCTTTCAATGGTTAACTAACGCAAGGCGCGATATCAGACCTTAATATTGACCTATAATATTTTAGTTGGACCAGGTATTATATTACAGGGTAATAGTGTACCCTACCACGGGAAATAATTATATGTCAATTAGAGGGAACACAATGAGTTCCTGTATTTTACTATGTGTGCGTATCTAAAATAAGTGTTCGGAAGAGCTTAAAATGAGGAAATTCGCCTTCTAAAACCCTTTAAAGAAAGGAAGCGCGAAGTCCCTCTTCACTGTCAGCCCGATTTCGGACCTTAATATTGACCTATAATATTTTAATTGGACCAGGTATTATATTGCAGGGTAATAGTGTACACTTCTACAGGAAATAATTATAGGTCAATTAGGGGGCACACAGCGTGACCCTAAAGTTTACTATGTATGCCTATGTGAAATAAAGTGTTCTGAGAAGCTTAAAATGAAGAAATAAGACTTCTAAAATGCTTTAAAAATTCAAAGACATCTTTCAATGGTTAACTAACGCAAGGCGCGATATCAGACCTTAATATTGACCTATAATATTTAAGTTGGACCAGGTATTATATTACAGGGTAATAGTGTACCCTTCCACGGGAAATAATTATATGTCAATTAGAGGGAACACAATGAGTTCCTGTATTTTACTATGTGTGCGTATCTAAAATAAGTGTTCGGAAGAGCTTAAAATGAGGAAATTCGCCTTCTAAAACCCTTTAAAGATAGGAAGCGCGAAGTCCCTCTTCACTGTTAGCCCGATTTCGGACCTTAATATTGACCTATAATATTTTAATTGCACCAGGTATTATATTGCAGGGTAATAGTGTACCCTACCACAGGAAATAATTATAAGTGAATTAGGGGGTACACTATGTATATTTTAAATAGTGCATTAAAACAAGGAAATTCGAAGACACTTTTCAATGTTAACTAACGCCACGGTATCGGATCTTAATATTGGCCTATAATATTTTAGTTGGTCCAGGTATTATATTACAGGGTAATAGTGTACACTTCTACAGGAAATATATATAGGTCAATTAGGGGGCACACAGCGTGACCCTAAAGTTTACTATGTATGCCTATGTGAAATAAAGTGTTCTGAGAAGCTTAAAATGAAGAAATAAGACTTCTAAAATGCTTTAAAAATTCATAGACATCTTTCAATGGTTAACTAACGCAAGGCGCGATATCAGACCTTAATATTGACCTATAATATTTTAGTTGGACCAGGTATTATATTACAGGGTAATAGTGTACCCTTCCACGGGAAATAATTATGTGTCAATTAGAGGGAACACAATGAGTTCCTGTATTTTACTATGTGTGCGTATCTAAAATAAGTGTTCGGAAGAGCTTAAAATGAGGAAATTCGCTTTCTAAAACCCTTTAAAGAGAGGAAGCGCGAAGTCCCTCTTCACTGTTAGCCCGATTTCGGACCTTAATATTGACCTATAATATTTTAATTGGACCAGGAATTATATTGCAGGGTAATAGTGTACCCTACCACAGGAAATAATTATAGGTCAAATAGGGGGCACACAGCGTGACCCTAAAGTTTACTATGTATGCCTATGTGAAATAAAGTGTTCTGAGAAGCTTAAAATGAAGAAATAAGACTTCTAAAATGCTTTAAAAATTCAAAGACATCTTTCAATGGTTAACTAACGCAAGACGCGATATCAGACCTTAATATTGACCTATAATATTTTAGTTGGACCAGGTATTATATTACAGGGTAATTGTGTACCCTACCACGGGAAATAATTATATGTCAATTAGAGGGAACACAATGAGTTCCTGTATTTTACTATGAGTGCGTATCTAAAATAAGTGTTCGGAAGAGCTTAAAATGAGGAAATTCGCCTTCTAAAACCCTTTAAAGATAGGAAGCGCGAAGTCCCTCTTCACTGTTAGCCCGATTTCGGACCTTAATATTGACCTATAATATTTTAATTGCACCAGGTATTATATTGCAGGGTAATAGTGTACCCTACCACAGGAAATAATTATAAGTGAATTAGGGGGTACACTATGTATATTTTAAATAGTGCATTAAAACAAGGAAATTCGAAGTCACTTTTTAATGTTAACTAACGCCACGGTATCGGATCTTAATATTGGCCTATAATATTTTAGTTTTTCCAGGTATTATATTACAGGGTAATAGTGTGCACTTCTACAGGAAATAATTATAGGTCATTTAGGGGGCACACAGCGTGACCCTAAAGTTTACTATGTATGCCTATGTGAAATTAAGTGTTCTGAGAAGCTTAAAATAAAGAAATAAGACTTCCAAAATGCTTAGAAAATTCAAAGACATCTTTCAATGGTTAACTAACGCAAGGCGCGATATCAGACCTTAATATTGGCCTATAATATTTTAGTTGGACCAGGTATTATATTACAGGGTAATAGTGTACCCTACCACGGGAAATAATTATATGTCAATTAGAGGGAACACAAAGAGTTCCTGTATTTTACTATGTGTGCGTATCTAAAATAAGTGTTCGCAAGAGCTTAAAATGAGGAAATTCGCCTTATCAAACCCTTTAAAGATAGGAAGCGCGAAGTCCCTCTTCTCTGTTAGCCCGATTTCGGACCTTAATATTGACCTATAATATTTTAATTGGACCAGGTATTATATTGCAGGGTAATAGTGTACACGTCTACAGGAAATAATTATAGGTCAATTAGGGGGCACACAGCGTGAACCTAAAGTTTACTATGTATCCTATGTGAAATAAAGTGTTCTGAGAAGCTTAAAATGAAGAAATAAGACTTCTAAAATGCTTTAAAAATTCTAAGACATCTTTCAATGGTTAACTAACGCAAGGCGCGATATCAGACCTTAATATTGACCTATAATATTTTAGTTGGACCAGGTATTATATTACAGGGTAATAGTGTACCCTTCCACGGGAAATAATTATATGTCAATTAGAGGGAACACAATGAGTTCCTGTATTTTACTATGTGTGCGTATCTAAAATAAGTGTTCGGAAGAGCTAAAATGAGGAAATTCGCCTTCTAAAACCCTTTAAAGATAGGAAGCGCGAAGTCCCTCTTCACTGTTAGCCCGATTTCGGACCTTAATATTGACCTATAATATTTTAATTGCACCAGGTATTATATTGCAGGGTAATAGTGTACCCTACAACAGGAAATAATTATAAGTGAATTAGGGGGTACACTATGTATATTTTAAATAGTGCATTAAAACAAGGAAATTCGAAGACACTTTTCAATGTTAACTAACGCCACGGTATCGGATCTTAATATTGGCCTATAATATTTTAGTTGGTCCAGGTATTATATTACAGGGTAATAGTGCATACTTCTACAGGAAATAATTATAGGTCAATTAGGGGACACACAGCGTGACCCTAAAGTTTACTATGTATGCTTATGTGAAATAAAGTGTTCTGAGAAGCTTAAAATGAAGAAATAAGACTTCTAAAATGCTTTAAAAATTCATAGACATCTTTCAATGGTTAACTAACGCAAGGCGCGATATCAGACCTTAATATTGACCTATAATTTTTTAGTTGGACCAGGTATTATGTTACAGGGTAATAGTGTACCCTACCACGGGAAATAATTATATGTCAATTAGAGGGAACACAATGAGTTCCTGTATTTTACTATGTGTGCGTATCTAAAATAAGTGTTCGGAAGAGCTTAAAATGAGGAAATTCGCTTTCTAAAACCCTTTAAAGAGAGGAAGCGCGAAGTCCCTCTTCACTGTTAGCCCGATTTCGGACCTTAATATTGACCTATAATATTTTAATTGGACCAGGTATTATATTTCAGGGTAATAGTGTACCCTACCACAGGAAATAATTATAGGTCAATTAGGGGGCACACAGCGTGACCCTAAAGTTTACTATGTATGCCTATGTGAAATAAAGTGTTCTGAGAAGCTTAAAATGAAGAAATAAGACTTCTAAAATGCTTTAAAAATTCAAAGACATCTTTCAATGGTTAACTAACGCAAGACGCGATATCAGACCTTAATATTGACCTATAATATTTTAGTTAGACCAGGTATTATATTACAGGGTAATAGTGTACTCTACCACGGGAAATAATTATATGTCAATTAGAGGGAACACAATGAGTTCCTGTATTTTACTATGAGTGCGTATCTAAAATAAGTGTTCGGAAGAGCTTAAAATGAGGAAATTCGCCTTCTAAAACCCTTTAAAGATAGGAAGCGCGAAGTCCCTCTTCACTGTTAGCCCGATTTCGGACCTTAATATTGACCTATAATATTTTAATTGGACCAGGTATTATATTGCAGGGTAATAGTGTACCCTACCACAGGAAATAATTATAGGTGAATTAGGGGGTACACTATGTATATTTTAAATAGTGCATTAAAACAAGGAAATTAGAAGACACTTTTCAATGTTATCTAACGCCAAGGTATCGGATCTTAATATTGGCCTATAATATTTTAGTTGGTCAAGGTATTATATTACAGGGTAATAGTGTACACTTCTACAGGAAATAATTATAGGTCAATTAGGGGGCACACAGCGTGACCCTAAAGTTTACTATGTATGCCTATGTGAAATAAAGTGTTCTGAGAAGCTTAAAATGAAGAAATAAGACTTCTAAAATGCTTTAAAAATTCAAAGACATCTTTCAATGGTTAACTAACGCATGGCGCGATATCAGACCTTAATATTGACCTATAATATTTTAGTTGGACCAGGTATTATATTACAGGGTAATAGTGTACCCTACCACGGGAAATAATTATATGTCAATTAGAGGGAACACAATGAGTTCCTGTATTTTACTATGTGTGCGTATCTAAAATAAGTGTTCGGAAGAGCTTAAAATGAGGAAATTCGCCTTCTAAAACCCTTTAAAGATAGGAAGCGCGAAGTCCCTCTTCTCTGTTAGCCCGATTTCGGACCTTAATATTGACCTATAATATTTTAATTGGACCAGGTATTATATTGCAGGGTAATAGTGTACACGTCTACAGGAAATAATTATAGGTCAATTAGGGGGCACACAGCGTGACCCTAAAGTTTACTATGTATCCTATGTGAAATAAAGTGTTCTGAGAAGCTTAAAATGAAGAAATAAGACTTCTAAAATGCTTTAAAAATTCATAGACATCTTTCAATGGTTAACTAACGCAAGGCGCGATATCAGACCTTAATATTGACCTATAATATTTTAGTTGGACCAGGTATTATATTACAGGGTAATAGTGTACCCTACCACGGGAAATAATTATATGTCAATTAGAGGGAACACAATGAGTTCCTGTATTTTACTATGTGTGCGTATCTAAAATAAGTGTTCGGAAGAACTTAAAATGAGGAAATTCGCTTTCTAAAACCCTTTAAAGAGAGGAAGCGCGAAGTCCCTCTTCACTGTTAGCCCGATTTCGGACCTTAATATTGACCTATAATATTTTAATTGGACCAGGTTTTATATTGCAGGGTAATAGTGTACCCTACCACAGGGAATAATTATAGGTCAATTAGGGGGCACACAGCGTGACCCTAAAGTTTACTATGTATGCCTATGTGAAATAAAGTGTTCTGAGAAGCTTAAAATGAAGAAATAAGACTTCTAAAATGCTTTAAAAATTCAAAGACATCTTTCAATGGTTAACTAACGCAAGACGCGATATCAGACCTTAATATTGACCTATAATATTTTAGTTGGACCAGGTATTATATTACAGGGTAATAGTGTACCCTACCACGGGAAATAATTATATGTCAATTAGAGGGAACACAATGAGTTCCTGTATTTTACTATGTGTGCGTATCTAAAATAAGTGTTCGGAAGAGCTTAAAATGAGGAAATTCGCCTTCTAAAACCCTTTAAAGATAGGAAGCGCGAAGTCCCTCTTCTCTGTTAGCCCGATTTCGGACCTTAATATTGACCTATAATATTTTAATTGGACCAGGTATTATATTGCAGGGTAATAGTGTACACGTCTACAGGAAATAATTATAGGTCAATTAGGGGGCACACAGCGTGACCCTAAAGTTTACTATGTATCCTATGTGAAATAAAGTGTTCTGAGAAGCTTAAAATGAAGAAATAAGACTTCTAAAATGCTTTAAAAATTCTAAGACATCTTTCGATGATTAACTAACGCAAGGCGCGATATCAGACCTTAATATTGACCTATAATATTTTAGTTGGACCAGGTATTATATTACAGGGTAATAGTGTACCCTTCCACGGGAAATAATTATATGTCAATTAGAGGGAACACAATGAGTTCCTGTATTTTACTATGTGTGCGCATCTAAAATAAGTGTTCGGAAGAGCTTAAAATGAGGAAATTCGCTTTCTAAAACCCTTTAAAGATAGGAAGCGCGAAGTCCCTCTTCACTGTTAGCCCGATTTCGGACCTTAATATTGACCTATAATATTTTAATTGCACCAGGTATTATATTGCAGGGTAATAGTGTACCCTACAACAGGAAATAATTATAAGTGAATTAGGGGGTACACTATGTATATTTTAAATAGTGCATTAAAACAAGGAAATTCGAAGACACTTTTCAATGTTAACTAACGCCACGGTATCGGATCTTAATATTGGCCTATAATATTTTAGTTGGTCCAGGTATTATATTACAGGGTAATAGTGTACACTTCTACAGGAAATAATTATAGGTCAATTAGGGGGCACACAGCGTGACCCTAAAGTTTACTATGTATGCCTATGTGAAATAAAGTGTTCTGAGAAGCTTAAAATGAAGAAATAAGACTTCTAAAATGCTTTAAAAATTCATAGACATCTTTCAATGGTTAACTAACGCAAGGCGCGATATCAGACCTTAATATTGACCTATAATATTTTAGTTGGACCAGGTATTATATTACAGGGTAATAGTGTACCCTACCACGGGAAATAATTATATGTCAATTAGAGGGAACACAATGAGTTCCTGTATTTTACTATGTGTGCGTATCTAAAATAAGTGTTCGGAAGAGCTTAAAATGAGGAAATTCGCTTTCTAAAACCCTTTAAAGAGAGGAAGCGCGAAGTCCCTCTTCACTGTTAGCCCGATTTCGGACCTTAATATTGACCTATAATATTTTAATTTGAACAGGTATTATATTGCAGGGTAATAGTGTACACTTCTACAGGAAATAATTATAGGTCAATTAGGGGGCACACAGCGTGACCCTAAATTTTACTATGTGTGCCTATGTGAAATAAAGTGTTCTGAGAAGCTTAAAATGAAGAAATAAGACTTCTAAAATGCTTTAAAAATTCAAAGACATCTTTCAATGGTTAACTAACGCAAGGCGCGATATCAGACCTTAATATTGACCTATAATATTTTAGTTGGACCAGGTATTATATTACAGGGTAATAGTGTACCCTACCTCGGGAAATAATTATATGTCAATTAGAGGGAACACAATGAGTTCCTGTATTTTACTATGTGTGCGTATCTAAAATAAGTGTTCGGAAGAGCTTAAAATGAGGAAATTCGCCTTCTAAAACCCTTTAAAGATAGGAAGCGCGAAGTCCCTCTTCCTTGTTAGCCCGATTTCGGACCTTTATATTGACCTATAATATTTTAATTGTACCAGGTATTATATTGCAGGGTAATAGTGTACCCTACCACAGGAAATAATTATAGGTGAATTAGGGGGTACACTATGTATATTTTAAATAGCGCATTAAAACAAGGAAATTCGAAGATACTTTTCAATGTTAACTAACGCCACGGTATCGGATCTTAATATTGGCCTATAATATTTTAGTTGGTCCAGGTATTATATTACAGGGTAATAGTGTACACTTCTACAGGAAATAATTATAGGTCAATTAGGGGGCACACAGCGTGACCCTAAAGTTTACTATGTATGCCTATGTGAAATAAAGTGTTCTGAGAAGCTTAAAATGAAGAAATAAGACTTCTAAAGTACTTTAAAAATTCAAAGACATCTTTCAATGGTTAACTAACGCAAGGCGCGATATCAGACCTTAATATTGACCTATAATATTTTTGTTGGACCAGGTATTATATTACAGGGTAATAGTGTACCCTACCACGGGAAATAATTATATGTCAATTAGAGGGAACACAATGAGTTCCTGTATTTTACTATGTGTGCGTATCTAAAATAAGTGTTCGGAAGAGCTTAAAATGAGGAAATTCGCCTTCTAAAACCCTTTAAAGATAGGAAGCGCGAAGTCACTTTTCAATGTTAACGTAAAGATCGATTTCAGATCTTAATATTGACCCATAATATTTAAATTGGATCACATATTATATTACAGGGTGATAGTGCACTCTACCACAGGAAATAATTATAGGTGAATTAGGGGATACACTATGTATATTTTAAATAGTGCATTAAAACAAGGAAATTCGAAGACACTTTTCAATGTTAACTAACGCCACGGTATCGGATCTTAATATTGGCCTATAATATTTTAGTTGGTCCAGGTATTATATTACAGGGTAATAGTGTACACTTCTACAGGAAATAATTATAGGTCAATTAGGGGGCACACAGCGTGATCCTAAAGTTTACTATGTATGCCTATGTGAAATAAAGTGTTCTGAGAAACTTAAAATGAAGAAATAAGACTTCTAAAATGCTTTAAAAATTCAAAGACATCTTTCAATGGTTAACTAACGCAAGGCGCGATATCAGATCTTAATATTGACCTTTAATATTTTAGTTGGACCAGGTATTATATTACAGGGTAATAGTGTACCCTACAACGGGAAATAATTATATGTCAATTAGAGGGAACACAATGAGTTCCTGTATTTTACTATGTGTGCGTATCTAAAATAAGTGTTCGGAAGAGCTTAAAATGAGGAAATTCGCCTTCTTAAACCCTTTAAAGATAGGAAGCGCGAAGTCCCTCTTCACTGTTAGCCCGATTTCGGACCTTAATATTGACCTATAATATTTTAATTGGACCAGGTATTATATTGCAGGGTAATAGTGTACACTTCTACAGGAAATAATTATAGGTCAATTAGGGGGCACACAGCGTGACCCTAAAGTTTACTATGTATGCCTATGTGAAATAAAGTGTTCTGAGATATTTAAAATGAAGAAATAAGACTTCTAAAATGCTTTAAAAATTCAAAGACATCTTTCAATGGTTAACTAACGCAAGGCGCGATATCAGATCTTTATATTGACCTATAATATTTTAGTTGGACCAGGTATTATATTACAGGGTAATAGTGTACCCTACCACGGGAAATAATTATATGTCAGAGGGAACACAATGAGTTCCTGTATTTTACTATGTGTGCGTATCTAAAATAAGTGTTCGGAAGAGCTTAAAATGAGGAAATTCGCCTTCTAAAACCCTTTAAAGATAGGAAGCGCGGAGTCCCTCTTCACTGTTAGCCCGATTTTTCGGACCTTAATATTGACCTATAATATTTTAATTGGACCAGGTATTATATTGCAGGGTAATAGTGTACCCTACCGCAGGAAATAATTATAGGTGAATTAGGGGGTACACTATGTATATTTTAAATAGTGCATTAAAACAAGGAAATTCGAAGACACTTTTCAATGCTAACAAACGGCACGATATCTGACCTTAAAAATGACTTAATTCACTATTGTTCAAAACGAGGAAATTCGCCTTCTAAATCCCTTTAAAGATAGGAAGTGCGAAGTCACTTTTCAATGTTAACGTAAAGATCGATTTCAGATCTTAATATTGACCCATAATATTTAAATTGGACCACATATTATATTACAGGGTGATAGTGTACCCTACCACAGGAAATAATTATAGGTGAATTAGGGGGTACACTATGTATATTTTAAATAGTGCATTAAAACAAGGAAATTCGAAGACACTTTTCAATGCTAACAAACGGCACGATATCTGACCTTAAAAAAGACTTAATTCACTATTGCTCAAAACGAGGAAATTCGGCTTCTAGAACCCTTTAAAGATAGGAAGCGCGAAGACACTTTTCAATGTTAACGTAAAGATCGATTTCAGATCTTAATATTGACCCATAATATTTTAATTGGACCAGGTATTATATTGTAGGGTAATAGTGTACCCTACCACAGGAAATAATTATAGGTGAATTAGGGGTACACTATGTATATTTTAAATAGTGCATTAAAACAAGGAAATTCGAAGACACTTTTCAATTTTAACTAACGCCTCGGTATCGGATCTTAATATTGGCCTACAATATTTTAGTTGATCCAGGTATTATATTACAGGGTAATAGTGTACACTTCTACAGGAAATAATTATAGGTCAATTAGGGGGCACACAGCGTGACCCTAAAGTTTACTATGTATGCCTAGGTGAAATAAAGTGTTCTGAGAAGCTTAAAATGAAGAAATAAGACTTCTAAAATGCTTTTAAAATTCAAAGACATCTTTCAATGGCTAACTAACGCAAGGCGCGATATCAGACCTTAATATTGACCTATAATATTTTAGTTGGACCAGGTATTATATTACAGGGTAATAGTGTACCCTACCACGGGAAATAATTATATGTCAATTAGAGGAAACACAATGAGTTCCTGTATTTTACTATGTGTGCGTATCTAAAATAAGTGTTCGGAAGAGCTTAAAATGAGGAAATTCGCCTTCTAAAACCCTTTAAAGATAGGAAGCGCGAAGTCCCTCTTCACTGTTAGCCCGATTTTGGACCTTAATATTGACCTATAATATTTTAATTGGGCCAGGTATTATATTGCAGGGTAATAGTGTACCATACCACAGGAAATAATTATAGGTGAATTAGGGGGTACACTATGTATATTTTAAATAGTGCATTAAAACAAGGAAATTCGAAGACACTTTTCAATGCTAACAAACGGCACGATATCTGACCTTAAAAATGACTTAATTCACTATTGCTCAAAACGAGGAAATTCGCCTTCTAAAACCCTTTAAAGATAGGAAGCGCGAAGTCACTTTTCAATGTTAACGTAAAGATCGATTTCAGATCTTAATATTGACCCATAATATTTAAATTGGACCACATATTATATTACAGGGTGATAGTGTACCCTACCACAGGAAATAATTATAGGTGAATTAGGGGGTACACTATGTATATTTTAAATAGAGCATTAAAACAAGGAAATTCGAAGACACTTTTCAAATTAACAAACGGCACGATATCTGACCTTAAAAATGACTTAATTCACTATTGCTCAAAACGAGGAAATTCGCCTTCTAAAACCCTTTAAAGATAGGAAGCGCGAAGTCACTTTTCAATATTAACGTAAAGATCGATTTCAGATCTTAATATTGACCCATAATATTTAAATTGGACCACATATTATATTACAGGGTGATAGTGTACCCTACCACAGGAAATAAGTATAGGTGAATTAGGGGGTACACTATGTATATTTTAAATAGCGCATTAAAACAAGGAAATTCGAAGACACTTTTCAATGTTAACTAACGCCACGGTATCGGATCTTAATATTGGCCTATAATATTTTAGTTGGTCCAGGTATTATATTACAGGGTAATAGTGTACCCTACCACGGGAAATAATTATATGTCAATTAGAGGAAACACAATGAGTTCCTGTATTTTACTATGTGTGCGTATCTAAAATAAGTGTTCGGAAGAGCTTAAAATGAGGAAATTCGCCTTCTAAAACCCTTTAAAGATAGGAAGCGCGAAGTCCCTCTTCACTGTTAGCCCGATTTTGGACCTTAATATTGACCTATAATATTTTAATTGGGCCAGGTATTATATTGCAGGGTAATAGTGTACCCTACCACAGGAAATAATTATAGGTGAATTAGGGGGTACACTATGTATATTTTAAATAGTGCATTAAAACAAGGAAATTCGAAGACACTTTTCAATGCTAACAAACGGCACGATATCTGACCTTAAAAATGACTTAATTCACTATTGCTCAAAACGAGGAAATTCGCCTTCTAAAACCCTTTAAAGATAGGAAGCGCGAAGTCACTTTTCAATGTTAACGTAAAGATCGATTTCAGATCTTAATATTGACCCATAATATTTAAATTGGACCACATATTATATTACAGGGTGATAGTGTACCCTACCACAGGAAATAATTATAGGAGAATTAGGGGGTACACTATGTATATTTTAAATAGTGCATTAAAACAAGGAAATTCGAAGACACTTTTCAATGTTAACTAACGCCACGGTATCGGATCTTAATATTGGCCTATAATATTTTACTTGATCTAGGTATTATATTACAGGGTAATAGTGTACACTTCTACAGGAAATAATTATAGGTCAATTAGGGGGCACACAGCGTGACCCTAAAGTTTACTATGTATGCCTATGTGAAATAAAGTGTTCTGAGAAGCTTAAAATGAAGAAATGAGGCTTCTAACATGCTTTAAAAATTCAAAGACATCTTTCAATGGTTAACTAACGCAAGGCGCGATATCAGACCTTAATATTGACCTATAATATTTTAGTTGGACCAGGTATTATATTACAGGGTAATAGTGTACCCTACAACGGGAAATAATTATATGTCAATTAGAGGGAACACAATGAGTTCCTGTATTTTACTATGTGTGCGTATCTAAAATAAGTGTTCGGAAGAGCTTAAAATGAGGAAATTCGCCTTCTAAAACCCTTTAAAGATAGGAAGCGCGAAGTCCCTATTCACTGTTAGCCCGATTTCGGACCTTAATATTGACCTATAATATTTTAATTGGACCAGGTATTATATTGCAGGGTAATAGTGTACACTTCTACAGGAAATAATTATAGGTCAATTAGGGGGCACACAGCGTGACCCTAAAGTTTACTATGTATGCCTCTGTGAAATAAAGTGTTCTGAGAAACTTAAAATGAAGAAATAAGACTTCTAAAATGCTTTAAAAATTCAAAGACATCTTTCAATGGTTAACTAACGCAAGGCGCGATAACAGATCTTAATATTGACCTATAATATTTTAGTTGGACCAGGTATTATATTACAGGGTAATAGTGTACCCTACCACGGGAAATAATTATATGTCAATTAGAGGGAACACAATGAGTTCCTGTATTTTACTATGTGTGCGTATCTAAAATAAGTGTTCGGAAGAGCTTAAAATGAGGAAATTCGCCTTCTAAAACCCTTTAAAGATAGGAAGCGCGAAGTCCCTCTTCACTGTTAGCCCGATTTTTCGGACCTTAATATTGACCTATAATATTTTAATTGGACCAGGTATTATATTGCAGGGTAATAGTGTACCCTACCACAGGAAATAATTATAGGTGAATTAGGGGGTACACTATGTATATTTTCAATAGTGCATTAAAACAAGGAAATTCGAAGACACTTTTCAATGCTAAAAAACGGCACGATATCTGACCTTAAAAATGACTTAATTCACTATTGCTCAAAACGAGGAAATTCGCCTTCTAAAACCCTTTAAAGATAGGAAGCGCGAAGTCACTTTTCAATGTTAACGTAAAGATCGATTTCAGATCTTAATATTGACCCATAATATTTAAATTGGACCACATATTATATTACAGGGTGATAGTGTACCCTACCACAGGAAATAATTATAGGTGAATTAGGGGGTACACTATGTATATTTTAAATAGTGCATTAAAACAAGGAAATTCGAAGACACTTTTCAATGCTAACAAACGGCACGATATCTGACCTTAAAAAAGACTTAATTCACTATTGCTCAAAACGAGGAAATTCGCCTTCTAGAACCCTTTAAAGATAGGAAGCGCGAAGTCACTTTTCAATGTTAACGTAAAGATCGATTTCAGATCTTAATATTGACCCATAATATTTAAATTGGACCACATATTATATTACAGGGTGATAGTGTACCCTACCACAGGAAATAATTATAGGTGAATTAGGGGGTACACTATGTATATTTTAAATAGTGCATTAAAACAAGGAAATTCGAAGACACTTTTCAATGTTAACTAACGCCACGGTATCGGATCTTAATATTGGCCTATAATATTTTAGTTGGTCCAGGTATTCTATTACAGGGTAATAGTGTACCCTACCACGGGAAATAATTATATGTCAATTAGAGGGAACACAATGAGTTCCTGTATTTTACTATGTGTGAGCATCTAAAATAAGTTTTCGGAAGAACTTAAAATGAGGAAATTCGCCTTCTAAAACCCTTTAAAGATAGGAAGCGCGAAGTCCCTCTTCACTGTTAGCCCGATTTCGGACCTTAATATTGACCTATAATATTTTAATTGGACCAGGTATTATATTGTAGGGTAATAGTGTACACTTCAACAGGAAATAATTATAGGTCAATTAGGGGGCACACAGCGTGACCCTAAATTTTACTATGTATGCCTATGTGAAATAAAGTGTTCTGAGAAGCTTAAAATGAAGAAATAAGACTTCTAAAATGCTTTAAAAATTCAAAGACATCTTTCAATGGTTAACTAACGCAAGGCGCGATATCAGACCTTAATATTGACCTATAATATTTAAGTTGGACCAGGTATTATATTACAGGGTAATAGTGTACCCTACCACGGGAAATAATTATATGTCAATTAGAGGGAACACAATGAGTTCCTGTATTTTACTATGTGTGCGTATCTAAAATAAGTTTTCGGAAGAGCTTAAAATGAGGAAATTCGCCTTCTAAAACCCTTTAAAGATAGGAAGCGCGAAGTCCCTCTTCACTGTTAGATCGATTTCGGACCTTAATATTGACCTATAATATTTTAATTGGACCAGGTATTATATTGCAGGGTAATAGTGTACCCTACCACAGGAAATATTCTTAGGTGAATTAGGGGGTAAACTATGTATATTTTAAATAGTGCATTAAAACAAGGAAATTCGAAGACACTTTTCATTGCTAACAAACGGCACGATATCTGACCTTAAAAATGACTTAATTCACTATTGCTCAAAACGAGGAAATTCGCCTTCTAAAACCCTTTAAAGATAGGAAGCGCGAAGTCACTTTTCAATGTTAACGTAAAGATCGATTTCAGATCTTAATATTGACCCATAATATTTAAATTGGACCACATATTATATTACAGGGTGATAGTGTACCCTACCACAGGAAATAATTATAGGTGAATTAGGGGGTACACTATGTATATTTTAAATAGTGCATTAAAACAAGGAAATTCCAAGACACTTTTCATTGCTAACAAACGGCACGATATCTGACCTTAAAAATGACTTAATTCACTATTGCTCAAAACGAGGAAATTCGCCTTCTAAAACCCTTTAAAGATAGGAAGCGCGAAGTCACTTTTCAATATTAACGTAAAGATCGATTTCAGATCTTAATATTGACCCATAATATTTAAATTGGACCACATATTATATTGCAGGGTGATAGTGTACCCTTCCACAGGAAATAATTATAGGTGAATTAGGGGGTACACTATGTATATTTTAAATAGATGGCAGGGTAATAGTGTACCCTACCACAGGAAATAATTATGGGTGAATTAGGGGGTACACCCAATGTTAACTAACGCCACAGTATCGGATCTTAATATTGGCCTATAATATTTTAGTTGGTCCAGGTATTATATTACAGGGTAATTGTGTACACTTCTACAGGAAATAATTATAGGTCAATTAGGGGGCACACAGCGTGACCCTAAAGTTTACTATGTATGCCTACGTGAAATAAAGTGTTCTGAGAAGCTTAAAATGAAGAAATAAGACTTCTAAAATGCTTTAAAAATTCAAAGACATCATTCAATGGTTAACTAACGCAAGGCGCGATATCAGACCTTAATATTGACCTATAATATTTTAGTTGGACCAGGTATTATATTACAGGGTAATAGTGTACCCTACCTCGGGAAATAATTATATGTCAATTAGAGGGAACACAATGAGTTCCTGTATTTTTCTCTGTGTGCGTATCTAAAATAAGTGTTCGGAAGAGCTTAAAATGAGGAAATTCGCCTTCTAAAACCCTTTTAAAGATAGGAAGCGCGAAGTCCCTCTTCACTGTTAGCCCGATTTCGGACCTTAATATTGACCTATAATATTTTAATTGGACCAGGTATTATATTGCAGGGTAATAGTGCACCCTACCACAGGAAATAATTATAGGTGAATTAGGGGGTACACCCAATGTTAACTAACGCCACAGTATCGGATCTTAATATTGGCCTATAATATTTTAGTTGGTCCAGGTATTATATTACAGGGTAATAGTGTACACTTCTACAGGAAATAATTATAGGTCAATTAGGGGGCACACAGCGTGACCCTAAAGTTTACTATGTATGCCTATGTGAAATAAAGTGTTCTGAGAAGCTTAAAATGAAGAAATAAGACTTCTAAAATGCTTTAAAAATTCAAAGACATCTTTCAATGGTTAACTAACGCAAGGCGCGATATCAGACCTTAATATTGACCTATAATATTTTAGTTGGATCAGGTATTATATTACAGGGTAATAGTGTACCCTACCACGGGAAATAATTATATGTCAATTAGAGGGAACACAATGAGTTCCTGTATTTTACTATGTGTGCGAATCTAAAATAAGTGTTCGGAAGAGCTTAAAATGAGGAAATTCGCCTTCTAAAACCCTTTAAAGATAGGAAGCGCGAAGTCCCTCTTCACTGTTAGCCCGATTTCGGACCTTAATATTGACCTATAATATTTTAATTGGACCAGGTATTATATTGCAGGGTAATAGTGTACCCTACCACAGGAAATATTTTTAGGTGAATTAGGGGGTACACTATGTATATTTTAAATAGTGCATTAAAACAAGGAAATTCGAAGACACTTTTCATTGCTAACAAACGGCACGATATCTGACCTTAAAAATGACTTAATTCACTATTGCTCAAAACGAGGAAATTCGCCTTCTAAAACCCTTTAAAGATAGGAAGCGCGAAGTCACTTTTCAATGTTAACGTAAAGATCGATTTCAGATCTTAATATTGACCCATAATATTTAAATTGGACCACATATTATATTACAGGGTGATAGTGTACCCTACCACAGGAAATAATTATAGGTGAATTAGGGGGTTCACTATGTATATTTTAAATAGTGCATTAAAACAAGGAAATTCCAAGACACTTTTCATTGCTAACAAACGGCACGATATCTGACCTTAAAAATGACTTAATTCACTATTGCTCAAAACGAGGAAATTCGCCTTCTAAAACCCTTTAAAGATAGGAAGCGCGAAGTCACTTTTCAATATTAACGTAAAGATCGATTTCAGATCTTAATATTGACCCATAATATTTAAATTGGACCACATATTATATTGCAGGGTGATAGTGTACCCTACCACAGGAAATAATTATAGGTGAATTAGGGGGTACACTATGTATATTTTAAATAGATTGCAGGGTAATAGTGTACCCTACCACAGGAAATAATTATAGGTGAATTAGGGGGTACACCCAATGTTAACTAACGCCACAGTATCGGATCTTAATATTGGCCTGTAATATTTTAGTTGGTCCAGGTATTATATTACAGGGTAATAGTGTACACTTCTACAGGAAATAATTATAGTTCAATTAGGGGGCACACAGCGTGACCCTAAAGTTTACTATGTATGCCTACGTGAAATAAAGTGTTCTGAGAAGCTTAAAATGAAGAAATAAGACTTCTAAAATGCTTTAAAAATTCAAAGACATCTTTCAATGGTTAACTAACGCAAGGCGCGATATCAGACCTTAATATTGACCTATAATATTTTAGTTGGACCAGGTATTATATTACAGGGTAATAGTGTACCCTACCTCGGGAAATAATTATATGTCAATTAGAGGGAACACAATGAGTTCCTGTATTTTACTCTGTGTGCGTATCTAAAATAAGTGTTCGGAAGAGCTTAAAATGAGGAAATTCGCCTTCTAAAACCCTTTTAAAGATAGGAAGCGCGAAGTCTCTCTTCACTGTTAGCCCGATTTCGGACCTTAATATTGACCTATAATATTTTAATTGGACCAGGTATTATATTGCAGGGTAATAGTGCTCCCTACCACAGGAAATAATTATAGGTGAATTAGGGGGTACACCCAATGTTAACTAACGCCACAGTATCGGATCTTAATATTGGCCTATAATATTTTAGTTGGTCCAGGTATTATATTACAGGGTAATAGTGTACAAGTAATAGTCTACAGGAAATAATTATAGGTCAATTAGGGGGCACACAGCGTGACCCTAAAGTTTACTATGTATGCCTATGTGAAATAAAGTGTTCTGAGAAGCTTAAAATGAAGAAATAAGACTTCTAAAATGCTTTAAAAATTCAAAGACATCTTTCAATGGTTAACTAACGCAAGGCGCGATATCAGACCTTAATATTGACCTATAATATTTTATTTGGACCAGGTATTATATTACAGGGTAATAGTGTACCCTACCACGGGAAATAATTATATGTCAATTAGAGGGAACACAATGAGTTCCTGTATTTTACTATGTGTGCGAATCTAAAATAAGTGTTCGGAAGAGCTTAAAATGAGGAAATTCGCCTTCTAAAACCCTTTAAAGATAGGAAGCGCGAAGTCCCTCTTCACTGTTAGCCCGATTTCGGACCTTAATATTGACCTATAATATTTTAATTGGACCAGGAATTATATTGCAGGGTAATAGTGTACACTTCTACAGGAAATAGGTATAGGTCAATTAGGGGGCACACAGCGTGACCCTAAAGTTTACTATGTATGCCTATGTGAAATAAAGTGTTCTGAGAAGCTTAAAATGAAGAAATAAGACTTCTAAAATGCTTTAAAAATTCAAAGACATCTTTCAATGGTTAACTAACGCAAGGCGCGATATCAGACCTTAATATTGACCTATAATATTTAAGTTGGACCAGGTATTATATTACAGGGTAATAGTGTACCCTACCACGGGAAATAATTATATGTCAATTAGAGGGAACACAATGAGTTCCTGTATTTTACTATGTGTGCGTATCTAAAATAAGTTTTCGGAAGAGCTTAAAATGAGGAAATTCGCCTTCTAAAACCCTTTAAAGATAGGAAGCGCGAAGTCCCTCTTCACTGTTAGCCCGATTTCGGACCTTAATATTGACCTATAATATTTTAATTGGACCAGGTATTATATTGCAGGGTAATAGTGTACCCTACCA
Source organism: Parasteatoda tepidariorum (assembly GCF_982258835.1). NCBI lineage: Eukaryota > Metazoa > Arthropoda > Arachnida > Araneae > Theridiidae > Parasteatoda > Parasteatoda tepidariorum. Next base: position 121,209,163 of record NC_141756.1, on the reverse strand, counting down.
CAGGAAATATTTTTAGGTGAATTAGGGGGTACACTATGTATATTTTAAATAGTGCATTAAAACAAGGAAATTCCAAGACACTTTTCATTGCTAACAAACGGCACGATATCTGACCTTAAAAATGACTTAATTCACTATTGCTCAAAACGAGGAAATTCGCCTTCTAAAACCCTTTAAAGATAGGAAGCGCGAAGTCACTTTTCAATATTAACGTAAAGATCGATTTCAGATCTTAATATTGACAAATAATATTTAAATTGGACCACATATTATATTGCAGGGTGATAGTGTACCCTACCACAGGAAATAATTATAGGTGAATTAGGGGGTACACTATGTATATTTTAAATAGTGCATTAAAACAAGGAAATTCCAAGACACTTTTCATTGCTAACAAACGGCACGATATCTGACCTTAAAAATGACTTAATTCACTATTGCTCAAAACGAGGAAATTCGCCTTCTAAAACCCTTTAAAGATAGGAAGCGCGAAGTCACTTTTCAATATTAACGTAAAGATCGATTTCAGATCTTAATATTGACCCATAATATTTAAATTGGACCACATATTATATTGCAGGGTGATAGTGTACCCTACCACAGGAAATAATTATAGGTGAATTAGGGGGTACACTATGTATATTTTAAATAGATTGCAGGGTAATAGTGTACCCTACCACAGGAAATAATTATAGGTGAATTAGGGGGTACACCCAATGTTAACTAACGCCACAGTATCGGATCTTAATATTGGCCTGTAATATTTTAGTTGGTCCAGGTATTATATTACAGGGTAATAGTGTACACTTCTACAGGAAATAATTATAGGTCAATTAGGGGGCACACAGCGTGACCCTAAAGTTTACTATGTATGCCTACGTGAAATAAAGTGTTCTGAGAAGCTTAAAATGAAGAAATAAGACTTCTAAAATGCTTTAAAAATTCAAAGACATCTTTCAATGGTTAACTAACGCAAGGCGCGATATCAGACCTTAATATTGACCTATAATATTTTAGTTGGACCAGGTATTATATTACAGGGTAATAGTGTACCCTACCTCGGGAAATAATTATATGTCAATTAGAGGGAACACAATGAGTTCCTGTATTTTACTCTGTGTGCATATCTAAAATAAGTGTTCGGAAGAGCTTAAAATGAGGAAATTCGCCTTCTAAAACCCTTTTAAAGATAGGAAGCGCGAAGTCCCTCTTCACTGTTAGGCCGATTTCGGACCTTAATATTGACCTATAATATTTTAATTGGACCAGGTATTATATTGCAGGGTAATAGTGCACCCTACCACAGGAAATAATTATAGGTGAATTAGGGGGTACACCCAATGTTAACTAACGCCACAGTATCGGATCTTAATATTGGCCTATAATATTTTAGTTGGTCCAGGTATTATATTACAGGGTAATAGTGTACACTTCTACAGGAAATAATTATAGGTCAATTAGGGGGCACACAGCGTGACCCTAAAGTTTACTATGTATGCCTATGTGAAATAAAGTGTTCTGAGAAGCTTAAAATGAAGAAATAAGACTTCTAAAATGCTTTAAAAATTCAAAGACATCTTTCAATGGTTAACTAACGCAAGGCGCGATATCAGACCTTAATATTGACCTATAATATTTTAGTTGGACCAGGTATTATATTACAGGGTAATAGTGTACCCTACCACGGGAAATAATTATATGTCAATTAGAGGGAACACAATGAGTTCCTGTATTTTACTATGTGTGCGAATCTAAAATAAGTGTTCGGAAGAGCTTAAAATGAGGAAATTCGCCTTCTAAAACCCTTTAAAGATAGGAAGCGCGAAGTCCCTCTTCACTGTTAGCCCGATTTCGGACCTTAATATTGACCTATAATATTTTAATTGGACCAGGAATTATATTGCAGGGTAATAGTGTACCCTTCTACAGGAAATAGGTATAGGTCAATTAGGGGGCACACAGCGTGACCCTAAAGTTTACTATGTATGCCTATGTGAAATAAAGTGTTCTGAGAAGCTTAAAATGAAGAAATAAGACTTCTAAAATGCTTTAAAAATTCAAAGACATCTTTCAATGATTAACTAACGCAAGGCGCGATATCAGACCTTAATATTGACCTATAATATTTAAGTTGGACCAGGTATTATATTACAGGGTAATAGTGTACCCTACCACGGGAAATAATTATATGTCAATTAGAGGGAACACAATGAGTTCCTGTATTTTACTATGTGTGCGTATCTAAAATAAGTTTTCGGAAGAGCTTAAAATGAGGAAATTCGCCTTCTAAAACCCTTTAAAGATAGGAAGCGCAAAGTCCCTCTTCACTGTTAGCCCGATTTCGGACCTTAATATTGACCTATAATATTTTAATTGGACCAGGTATTATATTGCAGGGTAATAGTGTACCCTACCACAGGAAATATTTTTAGGTGAATTAGGGGGTACACTATGTATATTTTAAATAGTGCATTAAAACAAGGAAATTCCAAGACACTTTTCATTGCTAACAAACGCCACGATATCTGACCTTAAAAATGACTTAATTCACTATTGCTCAAAACGAGGAAATTCGCCTTCTAAAACCCTTTAAAGATAGGAAGCGCAAAGTCTCTTTTCAATATTAACGTAAAGATCGATTTCAGATCTTAATATTGACCCATAATATTTAAATTGGACCACATATTATATTGCAGGGTGATAGTGAACCCTACCACAGGAAATAATTATAGGTGAATTAGGGGGTACACTATGTATATTTTAAATAGATTGCAGGGTAATAGTGTACCCTACCACAGGAAATAATTATAGGTGAATTAGGGGGTACACTATGTATATTTTAAATAGTGCATTAAAACAAGGAAATTCAAAGACACTTTTCAATGTTAATTAACGCCACGGTCACCCTGTAATATAATATGTGGTCTAATTTAAATATTATGGGTCAATATTAAGATCTGAAATCGATCTTTACGTTAACATTGAAAAGTGACTTCGCGCTTCCTATCTTTAAAGGGTTTTAGAAGGCGAATTTCCTCGTTTTGAGCAATAGTGAATTAAGTCATTTTTAAGGTCACTAAGGGAACACTTTATTTCACATAGGCATACATAGTAAACTTTAGGGTCACGCTGTTTGCCCCCTAATTGACCTATAATTATTTTCTGTAGAAGTGTACACTATTACCCTGTAATATAATACCTGGACCAACTAAAATATTATAGGCCAATATTAAGATCCGATACCGTGGCGTTAGTTAACATTGAAAAGTGTCTTTGAATTTCCTTGTTTTAATGCAATATTTAAAATATACATAGTGCACCCCCTAATTCACCTATAATTATTTCCTGTGGTAGGGTACACTATCACCCTGTAATATAATATGTGGTCCAATTTAAATATTATGGGTCAATATTACGATCTGAAATCGATCTTTACGTTAACATTGAAAAGTGACTTCGCGCTTCCTATCTTCAAAGGGTTTTAGAAGGCGAATTTCCTCGTTTTGAGCAATAGTGAATTAAGTCATTTTTAAGGTCAGATATCGTGCCGTTTGTTACCATTGAAAAGTGTCTTCGAATTTCCTTGTTTTAATGCACTATTTAAAATATACATAGCGTACCCCCTAATTCACCTATAATTATTTCCTGTGGTAGGGTACACTATTACCCTGCAATATAATACCTGGTCCAATTAAAATATTATAGGTCAATATTAAGGTCCGAAATCGGGCTAACAGTGAAGAGGGACTTCGCGCTTCCTATCTATAAAGGGTTTTAGAAGGCGAATTTCCTCATTTTAAGCTCTTCCGAACACTTATTTTAGATACGCACACATAGTAAAATACAGGAACTCATTGTGTTCCCTCTAATTGACATATAATTATTTCCCATGGTAGGGTACACTATTACCCTGTAATATAATACCTGGTCCAACTAAAATATTTTAGGTCAATATTAAGGTCTGATATCGCGCCTTGCGTTAGTTAACCATTGAAAGATGTCTTTGAATTTTTAAAGCATTTTAGAAGTCTTATTTCTTCATTTTAAGCTTCTAGGAACACTTTATTTCACATAGGCACACATAGAAAACTTTAGGGTCACGCTGTGCGCCCCCTAATTGACCTATAATTATTTCCTGTAGAAGTGTACACTATTACCCTGTAATATAATACCTGGACCAACTAAAATATTATAGGCCAATATTAAGATCCGATACCGTGGCGTTAGTTAACATTGAAAAGTGTCTTCGAATTTCCTTGTTTTAATGCACTATTTAAAATATACGTAGTGTACCCCCTAATTCACCTTTAATTATTTCCTGTGGTAGGGTACACTATTACCCTGCAATATAATACCTGGTCCAATTAAAATATTATAGGTCAATATTAAGGTCCGAAATCGGGCTAACAGTGAAGAGGGACTTCGCGCTTCCTATCTTTAAAGGGTTTTAGAAGGCGAATTTCCTCATTTTAAGCTCTTGCGAACACTTATTTTAGATACGCACACATAGTAAAATACAGGAACTCATTGTGTTCCCTCTAATTGACATATAATTATTTCCCGTGGTAGGGTATACTATTACCCTGTAATATAATACCTGGTCCAACAAAAATATTATAGGTCAATATTAAGGTCTGATATCGCGCCTTGCGTTAGTTAACCATTGAAAGATGTCTTTGAATTTTTAAAGCATTTTAAAAGTCTTATTTCTTCATTTTAAGCTTCTCAGAACACTTTTTTTCACATAGGCATACATAGTAAACTTTAGGGTCACGCTGTGTGCCCCCTAATTGACCTATAATTATTTCCAGTAGAAGTGTACACTATTACCCTGTAATATAATACCTAGAAAAACTAAAATATTATAGGCTAATATTAAGATCCGATACCGTGGCGTTAGTTAACATTGAAAAGTGTCTTCGAATTTCCTTGTTTTAATGCACTATTTAAAATATACATAGTGTACCCACTAATTCACCTATAATTATTTCCTGTGGTAGGGTACACTATTACCCCGCAATATAATACCTGGTCCAATTAAAATATTATGGGTCAATATTAAGATCTGAAATCGATCTTTACGTTAACATTGAAAAGTGACTTCGCGCTTCCTATCTTTAAAAGGTTTTAGAAGGCGAATTTCCTCGTTTTGAGCAATAGTGAATTAAGTAATTTTTAGGTCAGATATCGTGCCGTTTGTTAGCATTGAAAAGTGTCTTCGAATTTCCTTGTTTTAATGCACTATTTAAAATATACATAGTGTACCTCCTAATTCACCTATAATTATTTCCTGTGGTAGGGTACACTATTACCCTGCAATATAATACCTGGTCCAATTAAAATATAATAGGTCAATATTAAGGTCCGAAATCGGGCTAACAGTGAAGAGGGACTTCGCGCTTCCTATCTTTAAAGGGTTTTAGAAGGCGAATTTCCTCATTTTAAGCTCTTCCGAACACTTATTTTAGATACGCACACATAGTAAAATACAGGAACTCATTGTGTTCCCTCTAATTGACATATAATTATTTCCTGTGGTAGGGTACACTATTACCCTGTAATATAATACCTGGTCCAACTAAAATATTATAGGTCAATATTAAGGTCTGATATCGCGCCTTGCGTTAGTTAACCATTAAAAGATGTCTTTGAATAATTTTTAAAGCATTTTAGAAGTCTTATTTCTTCATTTTAAGCTTCTCAGAACATTTTATTTCACATAGGCATACATAGTAAACTTTAGGGTCACGCTGTGTGCCCCCTAATTGACCTATAATTATTTCCTGTAGAAGTGTACACTATTACCCTGTAATATAATACCTGGACCAACTAAAATATTATAGGCCAATATTAAGATCCGATACCGTGGCGTTAGTTAACATTGAAAAGTGTTTTCGAATTTCCTTGTTTTAATGCACTATTTAAAATATACATAGTGTACCCCCTAATTCACCTATAATTATTTCCTGTGGTAGGGTACACTATTACCCTGCAATATAATACCTGGTCCAATTAAAATATTATAGGTCAATATTAAGGTCCGAAATCGGGCTAACAGTGAAGAGGGACTTCGCGCTTCCTATCTTTGAAGGGTTTTAGAAGGCGAATTTCCTCATTTTAAGCTCTTCCGAACACTTATTTTAGATACGCACACATAGTAAAATACAGGAACTCATTGTGTTCCCTCTAATTGACATATAATTATTTACCGTGGTAGGGTACACTATTACCCTGTAATATAATACCTGGTCCAACTAAAATATTATAGGCCAATATTAAGATCCGATAACGTGGCGTTAGTAAACATTGAAAAGTGTCTTTGAATTTCCTTGTTTTAATGCACTATTTAAAATATACATAGTGTACCCCCTAATTCACCTATAATAGTTTCCTGTGGTAGGGTACACTATCACCCTGTAATATAATATGTGGTCCAATTTAAATATTATGGGTCAATATTAAGATCTGAAATCGATCTTTACGATAACATTGAAAAGTGACTTCGTGCTTCCTATCTTTAAAGGGTTTTAGAAGGCGAATTTCCTCGTTTTGAACAATAGTGAATTAAGTCATTTTTAAGGTCAGATATCGTGCCGTTTGTTAGCATTGAAAAATGTCTTCGAATTTCCTTGTTTTAATGCACTATTTAAAATATACATAGTGTACCCCCTAATTCACCTATAATTATTTCCTGTGGTAGGGTACACTATTACCCTGCAATATAATACCTGGTCCAATTAAAATATTTTAGGTCAATATTAAGGTCCGAAATCGGGCTAACAATGAAGAGGGACTTCGCGCTTCCTATCTTTAAGGGGTTTTAGAAGGCGAATTTCCTCATTTTAAGCTCTTCCGAACACTTATTTTAGATACGCACACATAGTAAAATACAGGAACTCATTGTGTTCCCTCTAATTGAAATATAATTATTTCCCGTGGTAGGGTACACTATTACCCTGTAATATAATACCTGGTCCAACTAAAATATTATAGGCCAATATTAAGATCCGATATCGTGGCGTTTGTTAGCATTGAAAAGTGTCTTTGAATTTCCTTGTTTTAATGCACTATTTAAAATATACATAGTGTACCCCCTAATTCACCTATAATAGTTTCCTGTGGTAGGGTACACTATCACCCTGTAATATAATATGTGGTCCAATTTAAATATTATGGGTCAATATTAAGATCTGAAATCGATCTTTACGATAACATTGAAAAGTGACTTCGCGCTTCCTATCTTTAAAGGGTTTTAGAAGAGAAATTTGCTCGTTTTGAGCAATAGTGAATTAAGTCATTTTTAAGGTCAGATATCGTGCCGTTTGTTAGCATTGAAAAGTGTCTTCGAATTTCCTTGTTTTAATGCACTATTTAAAATATACATAGTGTACCCCCTGATTCACCTATAATTATTTCCTGTGGTAGGGTACACTACAATACACTATTACCCCTTAAAATATTATAGGTCAAATATTAACGTCTGATATCGCGCCTTGCGTTAGTTAACCATTGAAACATGTCTTTGAATTTTTAAAGCATTTTAGAAGTCTTATTTCTTCATTTTAAGCTTCTCAGAACACTTTATTTCACATAGGCATACATAGTAAACTTTAGGGTCACGCTGTGTGCCCCCTGATTGACCTACAATTATTTCCTGTAGAAGTGTACACTATTACCCTGCAATATAATACCTGGTCCAATTAAAATATTATAGGTCAATATTAAGGTCAGAAATCGGGCTAACAGTGAAGAGGGACTTCGCGCTTCCTTTCTTTAAAGGGTTTTAGAAGGCGAATTTCCTCATTTTAAGCTCTTCCGAACACTTATTTTAGATACGCACACATAGTAAAATACAGGAACTCATTGTGTTCCCTCTAATTGACATATAATTATTTCCCGTGGTAGGGTACACTATTACCCTGTAATATAATACCTGGTCCAACTAAAATATTATAGGCCAATATTAAGATCCGATACCGTGGCGTTAGTTAACATTGAAAAGTGTCTTTGAATTTCCTTGTTTTAATGCAATATTTAAAATATACATAGTGCACCCCCTAATTCACCTATAATTATTTCCTGTGGTAGGGTACACTATCACCCTGTAATATAATATGTGGTCCAATTTAAATATTATGGGTCAATATTACGATCTGAAATCGATCTTTACGTTAACATTGAAAAGTGACTTCGCGCTTCCTATCTTCAAAGGGTTTTAGAAGGCGAATTTCCTCGTTTTGAGCAATAGTGAATTAAGTCATTTTTAAGGTCAGATATCGTGCCGTTTGTTACCATTGAAAAGTGTCTTCGAATTTCCTTGTTTTAATGCACTATTTAAAATATACATAGCGTACCCCCTAATTCACCTATAATTATTTCCTGTGGTAGGGTACACTATTACCCTGCAATATAATACCTGGTCCAATTAAAATATTATAGGTCAATATTAAGGTCCGAAATCGGGCTAACAGTGAAGAGGGACTTCGCGCTTCCTATCTATAAAGGGTTTTAGAAGGCGAATTTCCTCATTTTAAGCTCTTCCGAACACTTATTTTAGATACGCACACATAGTAAAATACAGGAACTCATTGTGTTCCCTCTAATTGACATATAATTATTTCCCATGGTAGGGTACACTATTACCCTGTAATATAATACCTGGTCCAACTAAAATATTTTAGGTCAATATTAAGGTCTGATATCGCGCCTTGCGTTAGTTAACCATTGAAAGATGTCTTTGAATTTTTAAAGCATTTTAGAAGTCTTATTTCTTCATTTTAAGCTTCTAGGAACACTTTATTTCACATAGGCACACATAGTAAACTTTAGGGTCACGCTGTGCGCCCCCTAATTGACCTATAATTATTTCCTGTAGAAGTGTACACTATTACCCTGTAATATAATACCTGGACCAACTAAAATATTATAGGCCAATATTAAGATCCGATACCGTGGCGTTAGTTAACATTGAAAAGTGTCTTCGAATTTCCTTGTTTTAATGCACTATTTAAAATATACGTAGTGTACCCCCTAATTCACCTTTAATTATTTCCTGTGGTAGGGTACACTATTACCCTGCAATATAATACCTGGTCCAATTAAAATATTATAGGTCAATATTAAGGTCCGAAATCGGGCTAACAGTGAAGAGGGACTTCGCGCTTCCTATCTTTAAAGGGTTTTAGAAGGCGAATTTCCTCATTTTAAGCTCTTGCGAACACTTATTTTAGATACGCACACATAGTAAAATACAGGAACTCATTGTGTTCCCTCTAATTGACATATAATTATTTCCCGTGGTAGGGTATACTATTACCCTGTAATATAATACCTGGTCCAACAAAAATATTATAGGTCAATATTAAGGTCTGATATCGCGCCTTGCGTTAGTTAACCATTGAAAGATGTCTTTGAATTTTTAAAGCATTTTAAAAGTCTTATTTCTTCATTTTAAGCTTCTCAGAACACTTTTTTTCACATAGGCATACATAGTAAACTTCAGGGTCACGCTGTGTGCCCCCTAATTGACCTATAATTATTTCCAGTAGAAGTGTACACTATTACCCTGTAATATAATACCTAGATAAACTAAAATATTATAGGCTAATATTAAGATCCGATACCGTGGCGTTAGTTAACATTGAAAAGTGTCTTCGAATTTCCTTGTTTTAATGCACTATTTAAAATATACATAGTGTACCCACTAATTCACCTATAATTATTTCCTGTGGTAGGGTACACTATTACCCCGCAATATAATACCTGGTCCAATTAAAATATTATGGGTCAATATTAAGATCTGAAATCGATCTTTACGTTAACATTGAAAAGTGACTTCGCGCTACCTATCTTTAAAAGGTTTTAGAAGGCGAATTTCCTCGTTTTGAGCAATAGTGAATTAAGTAATTTTTAGGTCAGATATCGTGCCGTTTGTTAGCATTGAAAAATGTCTTCGAATTTCCTTGTTTTAATGCACTATTTAAAATATACATAGTGTACCTCCTAATTCACCTATAATTATTTCCTGTGGTAGGGTACACTATTACCCTGCAATATAATACCTGGTCCAATTAAAATATAATAGGTCAATATTAAGGTCCGAAATCGGGCTAACAGTGAAGAGGGACTTCGCGCTTCCTATCTTTAAAGGGTTTTAGAAGGCGAATTTCCTCATTTTAAGCTCTTCCGAACACTTATTTTAGATACGCACACATAGTAAAATACAGGAACTCATTGTGTTCCCTCTAATTGACATATAATTATTTACCGTGGTAGGGTACACTATTACCCTGTAATATAATACCTGGTCCAACTAAAATATTATAGGCCAATATTAAGATCCGATAACGTGGCGTTAGTAAACATTGAAAAGTGTCTTTGAATTTCCTTGTTTTAATGCACTATTTAAAATATACATAGTGTACCCCCTAATTCACCTATAATAGTTTCCTGTGGTAGGGTACACTATCACCCTGTAATATAATATGTGGTCCAATTTAAATATTATGGGTCAATATTAAGATCTGAAATCGATCTTTACGATAACATTGAAAAGTGACTTCGTGCTTCCTATCTTTAAAGGGTTTTAGAAGGCGAATTTCCTCGTTTTGAACAATAGTGAATTAAGTCATTTTTAAGGTCAGATATCGTGCCGTTTGTTAGCATTGAAAAATGTGTTCGAATTTCCTTGTTTTAATGCACTATTTAAAATATACATAGTGTACCCCCTAATTCACCTATAATTATTTCCTGTGGTAGGGTACACTATTACCCTGCAATATAATACCTGGTCCAATTAAAATATTTTAGGTCAATATTAAGGTCCGAAATCGGGCTAACAATGAAGAGGGACTTCGCGCTTCCTATCTTTAAGGGGTTTTAGAAGGCGAATTTCCTCATTTTAAGCTCTTCCGAACACTTATTTTAGATACGCACACATAGTAAAATACAGGAACTCATTGTGTTCCTTGTAATTGAAATATAATTATTTCCCGTGGTAGGGTACACTATTACCCTGTAATATAATACCTGGTCCAACTAAAATATTATAGGCCAATATTAAGATCCGATATCGTGGCGTTTGTTAGCATTGAAAAGTGTCTTTGAATTTCCTTGTTTTAATGCACTATTTAAAATATACATAGTGTACCCCCTAATTCACCTATAATAGTTTCCTGTGGTAGGGTACACTATCACCCTGTAATATAATATGTGGTCCAATTTAAATATTATGGGTCAATATTAAGATCTGAAATCGATCTTTACGATAACATTGAAAAGTGACTTCGCGCTTCCTATCTTTAAAGGGTTTTAGAAGAGAAATTTGCTCGTTTTGAGCAATAGTGAATTAAGTCATTTTTAAGGTCAGATATCGTGCCGTTTGTTAGCATTGAAAAGTGTCTTCGAATTTCCTTGTTTTAATGCACTATTTAAAATATACATAGTGTACCCCCTGATTCACCTATAATTATTTCCTGTGGTAGGGTACACTACAATACACTATTACCCCTTAAAATATTATAGGTCAAATATTAACGTCTGATATCGCGCCTTGCGTTAGTTAACCATTGAAACATGTCTTTGAATTTTTAAAGCATTTTAGAAGTCTTATTTCTTCATTTTAAGCTTCTCAGAACACTTTATTTCACATAGGCATACATAGTAAACTTTAGGGTCACGCTGTGTGCCCCCTGATTGACCTACAATTATTTCCTGTAGAAGTGTACACTATTACCCTGCAATATAATACCTGGTCCAATTAAAATATTATAGGTCAATATTAAGGTCTGAAATCGGGCTAACAGTGAAGAGGGACTTCGCGCTTCCTTTCTTTAAAGGGTTTTAGAAGGCGAATTTCCTCATTTTAAGCTCTTCCGAACACTTATTTTAGATACCTACACATAGTAAAATACAGGAACTCATTGTGTTCCCTCTAATTGACATATAATTATTTCCCGTGGTAGGGTACACTATTACCCTGTAATATAATACCTGGTCCAACTAAAATATTATAGGTCAATATTAAGGTCTGATATCGCGCCTTGCGTTAGTTAACCATTGAAAGATGACTTTGAATTTTTAAAGCATTTTAGAAGTCTTATTTCTTCATTTTAAGCTTCTCAGAACACTTTATTTCACATAGGCATACATAGTAAACTTTAGGGTCACGCTGCGTGCCCCCTAATTGACCTATAATTATTTCCTGTAGAAGTGTACACTATTACCCTGCAATATAATACCTGGTCCAATTAAAATATTATAGGTCAATATTAAGGTCCGAAATCGGGCTAACAGTGAAGAGGGACTTCGCGCTTCCTATCTTTAAAGGGTTTTAGAAGGCGAATTTCCTCATTTTAAGCTCTTCCGAACACTTATTTTAGAAACGCACACATAGTAAAATACAGGGACTCATTGTGTTCCCTCTAATTGACATATAATTATTTCCCGTGGTAGGGTACACTATTACCCTGTAATATAATACCTGGTCCAACTAAAATATTATAGGCCAATATTAAGATCCGATACCGTGGCGTTAGTTAACATTGAAAAGTGTCTTCGAATTTCCTTTTTTTAATGCACTATTTAAAATATACATAGTGTACCCCCTAATTCACCTATAATTATTTCCTGTGGTAGGGTACACTATTACCCTGCAATATAATACCTGGTCCAATTAAAATATTATGGGTCAATATTAAGATCTGAAATCGATCTTTACGTTAACATTGAAAAGTGACTTCGCCCTTCCTATCTTTAAAGGGTTTTAGAAGGCGAATTTCCTCGTTTTGAGCAATAGTGAATTAAATCATTTTTAAGGTGTTTTATTTATTCGTGCCGTTTGTTAGCATTGAAAAGTGTCTTCGGATTTCCTTGTTTTAATGCACTATTTAAAATATACCTAGTGTACCCCCTAATTCCCCTATAATTAGTTCCTGTGGTAGGGTTCACTATCACCCTGTAATATAATATGTGGTCCAATTAAAATATTATAGGTCAATATTAAGGTCCGAAATCGGGCTAACAGTGAAGAGGGACTTCGCGCTTCCTATCTTTAAAGGGTTTTAGAAGGCGAATTTCCTCATTTTAAGCTCTTCCGAACACTTATTTTAGATACGCACACATAGTAAAATACAGGAACTCATTGTGTTCCCTCTAATTGACATATAATTATTTCCCGTGGTAGGGTACACTATTACCCTGTAATATAATACCTGGTCCAACTAAAATATTATAGGCCAATATTAAGATCCGATACCGTGGCGTTAGTTAACATTGAAAAGTGTCTTCGAATTTCCTTGTTTTAATGCACTATTTAAAATATACATAGTGTACCCCCTAATTCACCTATAATTATTTCCTGTGGTAGGGTACACTATCACCCTGTAATATAATATGTGGTCCAATTTAAATATTATGGGTCAATATTAAGATCTGAAATCGATCTTTACGTTAACATTGAAAAGTGACTTCGCGCTTCCTATCTTTAAAGGGTTTTAGAAGGCGAATTTCTTCGTTTTGAGCAATAGTGAATTAAGTCATTTTTAAGGTCAGATATCGTGCCGTTTATAGCATTGAAAAGTGTCTTCGAATTTCCTTGTTTTAATGCACTATTTAAAATATACATAATGTACCCCCTAAATCACCTATAATTATTTCCTGTGGTAGGGTACACTATTAACCTGCAATATAATACCTGGTCCAATTAAAATATTATAGGTCAATATTAAGGTCCGAAATCGGGCTAACAGTGAAGAGGGACTTCGCGCTTCCTATCTTTAAAGGGTTTTAGAAGGCGAATTTCCTCATTTTAAGCTCTTCCGAACACTTATTTTAGATACGCACACATAGTAAAATACAGGAACTCATTGTGTTCCCTCTAAATGACATATAATTATTTCCCGTCGTAGGGTACACTATTACCCTGTAATATAATACCTGGTCCAACTAAAATATTATAGCTCAATATTAAGGTATGATATCGCGTCTTGCGTTAGTTAACCATTGAAAGATGTCTTTGAATTTTTAAAGCATTTTAGAAGTCTTATTTCTTCATTTTAAGCTTCTCAGAACACTTTATTTCACATAGGCATACATAGTAAACTTTAGGGTCACGCTGTGCTCCCCCTAATTGACCTATAATTATTTCCTGTAGAAGTGTACACTATTACCCTGTAATATAATACCTGGACCAACTAATATATTATAGGCCAATATTAAGATCCGATACCGTGGCGTTAGTTAACATTGAAAAGTGTCTTCGAATTTCTTTGTTTTAATGCACTATTTAAAATATACATAGTGTACCCCCTAATTCACCTATAATTATTTCCTGTGGTAGGGTACACTATTACCCTGCAATATAATACATTTTCCAATTAAAATATTATAGGTCAATATTAAGGTCCGAAATCGGGCTAACAGTGAAGAGGGACTTCGCGCTTCCTATCTTTAAAGGGTTTTAGAAGGCGAATTTCCTCATTTTAAGCTCTTCCGAACACTTATTTTAGATACGCACACATAGTAAAATACAGGAACTCATTGTGTTCCCTCTAATTGACATATAATTATTTCCCGTGGTAGGGTACACTATTACCCTGTAATATAATACCTGGTCCAACTAATATATTATAGGTCAATATTAAGGTCTGATATCGTGCCTTGCGTTAGTTAACCATTGAAAGATGTCTTTGAATTTTTAAAGCATTTTAGAAGTCTTATTTCTTCATTTTAAGCTTCTCAGAACACTTTATTTCTCATAGGCATACATAGTAAACTTTAGGGTCACGCTGTGTGCCCCCTAATTGACCTATAATTATTTCCTGTAGAAGTGAACACTATTACCCTGTAATATAATACCTGGACCAACTAAAATATTTTAGGCCATTATTAAGATCCGATACCGTGGCGTTAGTTAACATTGAAAAGTGTCTTCGAATTTCCTTGTTTTAATGCACTATTTAAAATATACATAGTGTACCCCCTAATTCACCTATAATTATTTCCTGTGGCAGGGTATACTATTACCCTGCAATATAATACCTGGTCCAATTAAAGTATTATGGGTCAATATTAAGATCTGAAATCGATCATTACGTTAACATTGAGAAGTGACTTCGCCCTTCCTATCTTTAAAGGGTTTTAGAAGGCGAATATCCTAGTTTTGAGCAATAGTGAATTAAATCATTTTTAAGGTGTTTTATTTATTCGTGCCGTTTGTTAGCATTGAAAAGTGTCTTCGAATTTCCTTGTTTTAATGCACTATTTAAAATATACATAGTGTACCCCCTAATTCACCTATAATTAGTTCCTGTGGTAGGGTACACTATCACCCTGTAATATAATATGTGGTCCAATTTAAATATTATGGGTCAATATTAAGATCTGAAATCGATCTTTACGTTAACATTGAAAAGTGACTTCGCGCTTCCTATCTTTAAAGGGATTTAGAAGGCGAATTTCCTCGTTTTGAGCAATAGTGAATTAAGTCATTTTTAAGGTCAGATATCGTGCCGTTTGTTAGCATTGAAAAGTGTCTTCGAATTTCCTTGTTTTAATGCACTATTTAAAATATACATAGTGTACCCCCTAATTCACCTATAGATATTTCCTGTGGTAGGGTACACTATTACCCTGCAATATAATACCTGGTCCAATTAAAATATTATAGGTCAATATTAAGGTCCGAAATCGGGCTAACAGTGAAGAGGGACTTCGCGCTTCCTATCTTTAAAGGGTATTAGAAGGCGAATTTCCTCATTTTAAGCTCTTCCGAACACTTATTTTAGATACGCACACATAGTAAAATACAGGAACTCATTGTGTTCCCTCTAATTGACATATAATTATTTCCCGTGGTAGGGTACACTATTACCCTGTAATATAATACCTGGTCCAACTAAAATATTATAGGTCAATATTAAGGCCTGATATCGCGCCTTGCGTTAGTTAACCATTGAAAGATGTCTTTGAATTTTTAAAGCATTTTAGAAGTCTTATTTCTTCATTTTAAGCTTCTCAGAACACTTTATTTCACATAGGCATACATAGTAAACTTTAGGGTCACGCTGTGTGCCCCCTAATTGACCTATAATTATTTCCTGTAGAAGTGTACACTATTACCCTGCAATATAATACCTGGACCAACTAATATATTATAGGCCAATATTAAGATCCGATACCGTGGCGTTAGTTAACATTGAAAAGTGTCTTCGAATTTCCTTGTTTTAATGCACTATTTAAAATATACATAGTGTACCTCCTAATTCACCTATAATTATTTCCTGTGGTAGGGTACACTATTACCCTGCAATATAATACATTTTCCAATTAAAATATTATAGGTCAATATTAAGGTCCGAAATCGGGCTAACAGTGAAGAGGGACTTCGCGCTTCCTATCTTTAAAGGGTTTTAGAAGGCGAATTTCCTCATTTTAAGCTCTTCCGAACACTTATTTTAGATACGCACACATAGTAAAATACGGGAACTCATTGTGTTCCGTCTAATTGACATATAATTATTTCCCGTGGTAGGGTACACTATTACCCTGTAATATAATACCTGGTCCAACTAAAATATTATAGGTCAATATTAAGGTCAGATATCGCGCCTTGCGTTAGTTAACCATTGAAAGATGTCTTTGAATTTTTAAAGCATTTTAGAAGTCTTATTTCTTCATTTTAAACTTCTCAGAACACTTTATTTCACATAGGCATACATAGTAATCTTTAGGGTCACGCTGTGTGCCCCCTAATTGACCTATAATTATGTCCTGTAGAAGTGTACACTATTACCCTGCAATATAATACCTGGTCCAATTAAAATATTATAGGTCAATATTAAGGTCCGAAATCGGGCTAAAAGTGAAGAGGGACTTCGTGCTTCCTATCTTTAAAGGGTTTTAGAAGGCGAATTTCCTCATTTTAAGCTCTTCCGAACACTTATTTTAGATACGCACACATAGTAAAATACAGGAACTCATTGTGTTCCCTCTATATGACATAAAATTATTTCCCGTGGTAGGGCACACTATTACCCTGTAATATAATACCTGGTCCAACTAAAATATTATAGGTCAATATTAAGGTCTGATATCGCGCCTTGCGTTAGTTAACCATTGAAAGATGTCTTTGAATTTTTAAAGCATTTTAGAAGTCTTATTTCTTCATTTTAAGCTTCTCAGAACACTTTATTTCACATAGGCATACATAGTAAACTTTAGGGTCACGCTGTGTGGCCCCTAATTGACCTATAATTATTTCCTGCTGAAGTGTACACTATTACCCTGTAATATAATACCTGGACAAACTAAAATATTATAGGCCAATATTAAGATCCGATACCGTGGCGTTAGTTAACATTGAAAAGTGTCTTTGAATTTCCTTGTTTTAATGCACTATTTAAAATATACATAGTGTACCCCCTAATTCACCTATAATTATTTCCTGTATTAGGGTACACTATTACCCTGCAATATAATACCTTTTCCAATTAAAATATTATGGGTCAATATTAAGATCTGAAATCGATCTTTACGTTAACATTGAAAAGTGACTTCGCGCTTCCTATCTTTAAAGGGCTTTAGAAGGCGAATTTCATCGTTTTGAGCAATAGTGAATTAAGTCATTTTTAAGGTCAGATATCGTGCCGTTTGTTAGCATTGAAAAGTGTCTTCGAATTTCCTTGTTTTAATGCACTATTTAAAATATACATAGTGTACCCCCTAATTCACCTATAATTATTTCCTGTGGTAGGGTACACTATTACCCTGCAATATAATACCTGGTCCAATTAAAATATTATAGGTCAATATTAAGATCCAAAATCGGGCTAACAGTGAAGAGGGACTTCGCGCTTCCTATCTTTAAAGGGTTTTAGAAGGCGAATTTCCTCATTTTAAGCTCTTCCGAACACTTATTTTAGATACGCACACATAGTAAAATACAGGAACTCATTGTGTTCCCTCTATATGACATATAATTATTTCCCGTGGTAGGGAACACTATTACCCTGTAATATAATACCTGGTCCAACAAAAATATTATAGGCCAATATTAAGATCCGATACCGTGGCGTTTGTTAGCATTGAAAAGTGTCTTCGAATTTCCTTGTTTTAATGCACTATTTAAAATATACATAGTGTACCCCCTAATTCACCTATAATTATTTCCTGTGGTAGGGTACACTATTTCCCTGCAATATAATACCTGGTCCAATTAAAATATTATAGGTCAATATTAAGGTCCGAAATCGGGCTAACAGTGAAGAGGGACTTCGCGCTTCCTATCTTTAAAGGGTTTTAGAAGGCGAATTTCCTCATTTTAAGCTCTTCCGAACACTTATTTTAGATACGCACACATAGTAAAATACAGGAACTCATTGTGTTCCCTCTAATTGACATATAATTATTTCCCGTGGTAGGGTACACTATTACCCTGTAATATAATACCTGGTCCAACTAAAATATTATAGGTCAATATTAAGGTCTGATATCGCGCCTTGCGTTAGTTCACCATTGAAAGATGTCTTTGAATTTTTAAAGCATTTTAGAAGTCTTATTTCTTCATTTTAAGCTTCTCAGACACTTTATTTCACATAGGCATACATAGTAACCTTTAGGGTCACGCTGTGTGCCCCCTAATTGACCTATAATTATTTCCTGTAGAAGTGTACACTATTACCCTGTAATATAATACCTGGAAAAACTAAAATATTATAGGCCAATATTAAGATCCGATACCGTGGCGTTAGTTAACATTGAAAAGTGTCTTCGAATTTCCTTGTTTTAAAGCACTATTTAAAATATACATAGTGTACCCCCTAATTCACCTATAATTATTTCCTGAGGTAGGGTACACTATTACCCTGCAATATAATACCTGGTCCAATTAAATATTATAGGTCAATATTAAGGTCCGAAATCGGGCAAACAGTGAAGAGGGACTTCGCGCTTCCTATCTTTAAAGGGTTTAGAAGGCGAATTTCCTCATTTTAAGCTCTTCCGAACACTTATTTTAGATACGCACACATAGTAAAATACAGGAACTCATTGTGTTCCCTCTAATTGACATATAATAATTTCCCGTGGTAGGGTACACTATTACCCTGTAATATAATACCTTTTCCAACTAAAATATTATAGGTCAATATTAAGGTCTGATATCGCGCCTTGCGTTAGTTCACCATTGAAAGATGTCTTTGAATTTTTAAAGCATTTTAGAAGTCTTATTTCTTCATTTTAAGCTTCTCAGAACACTTTATTTCACATAGGCATACATAGTAAACTTTAGGGTCACGCTGTGTGCCCCCTAATTGACCTATATTATTTCCTGTTGAAGTGTACACTATTACCCTGTAATATAATACCTGGACCAACTAAATTATTATAGGCTAATATTAAGATCCGATACCGTGGCGTTAGTTAACATTGAAAAGTGTCTTTGAATTTCCTTGTTTTAATGCACTATTTAAAATATACATAGTGTACCCCCTAATTCACCTATAATTATTTCCTGTGGTAGGGTACACTATTTCCCTACGATATAATACCTGGTCCAATTAAAATATTATGGGTCAATATTAAGATCTGAAATCGATCTTTACGTTAACATTGAAAAGTGACATCGCGATTCCTATCTTTAAAGGGTTTTAGAAGGCGAATTTCCTCGTTTTGTGCAATAGTGAATTAAGTCATTTTTAAGGTCAGATATCGTGCCGTTTGTTAGCATTGAAAAGTGTCATCGAATTTCCTTGTTATAATGCACTATTTAAAATATACATAGTGTACCCCCTAATTCACCTATAATTATTTCCTGTGGTAGGGTACACTATTACCCTGCAATATAATACATGATCCAATTAAAATATTATAGGTCAATATTAAGGTCCAAAATCGGGCTAACAGTGAAGAGGGACTTCGCGCTTCCTATCTTTAAAGGGTTTTAGAAGGCGAATTTCCTCATTTTAAGCTCTTCCGAACACTTATTTTAGATACGCACTCATAGTAAAATACAGGAACTCATTGTGTTCCCTCTAATTGACATATAATTATTTCCCGTGGTAGGGTACACTATTACCCTGTAATATAATACCTGGTCCAACTAAAATATTATAGGTCAATATTAAGGTCTGATATCGCGCCTTGCGTTAGTTAACCATTGAAAGATGTCTTTGAATTTTTAAAGCATTTTAGAAGTCTTATTTCTTCATTTTAATCTTCTCAGAACACTTTATTTAACATAGGCATACATAGTAAACTTTAGGGTCTCGCTGTGTGCCCCCTAATTGACCTATAATTATTTCCTGCAGAAGTGTACACTATTACCCTGTAATATAATACCTGGACCAACTAAAATATTATAGGCCAATATTAAGATCCGATACCGTGGCGTTAGTTAACATTGAAAAGTGTCTTCGAATTTCCTTGTTTTAATGCACTATTTAAAATATACATAGTGTACCCCCTAATTCACCTATAATTATTTCCTGTGGTAGGGTACACTATTACCCTGCAATATAAAACCTGGTCCAATTAAAATATTATAGGTCAATATTAAGGTCTGAAATCGGGCTAACAGTGAAGAGGGACTTCGCGCTTCCTATCTTTAAAGGGTTTTAGAAGGCGAATTTCCTCATTTTAAGCTCTTCCGAACACTTATTTTAGATACGCACACATAGTAAAATACAGGAACTCATTGTGTTCCCTCTAATTGACATATAATTATTTCCCGTGGTAGGGTACACTATTACCCTGTAATATAATACCTGGTCCAACTAAAATATTATAGGTCAATATTAAGGTCTGATATCGCGCCTTGCGTTAGTTAACCATTGAAAGATGTCTTTGAATTTTTAAAGCATTTTAGAAGTTTTATTTCTTCATTTTAAGCTTCTCAGAACACTTTAATTCACATAGGCATACGTAGTAAACTTTAGGGTCACGCTGTGTGCCCCCTAATTGACCTATAATTATTTCCTGTAGAAGTGTACACTATTACCCTGTAATATAATACCTGGACCAACTAAAATATTTTAGGCCAAAATTAAGATCCGATACCGTGGCGTTAGTTAACATTGAAAAGTGTCTTCGAATTTCCTTGTTTTAATGCACTATTTAAAATATACAGAGTGTACCCCCTAATTCACCTATAATTATTTCCTGTGGTAGGGTACACTATCACCCTGTAATATATTATATGGTCCAATTTAAATATTATGGGTCAATATTAAGATCTGACATCGATCTTTACGTTAACATCGAAAAGTGACTTCGCGCTTCCTATCTTTAAATGGTTTTAGAAGGCGAATTTCCTCGTTTTGAGCAATAGTAAATGAAGTCATTTTTAAGGTCAGATATCGTGCCGTTTGTTAGCATAGAAAAGTGTCTTCGAATTTCCTTGTTTTAATGCACTATTTAAAATATACATAGTGTACCCCCTAATTCACATATAATTATTTCCTGTGGTAGGGTACACTATTACCCTGCAATATAATACCTGGTCCAATTAAAATATTATAGGCCAATATTAAGATCCGATACCGTGGCGTTTGTTAGCATTGAAAAGTGTCTCCGAATTTCCTTGTTTTAATGCACTATTTAAAATATACATAGTATACCCCCTAATTGACATATAATTATTTTCCGTGGTCGGGTACGCTATTACGCTGTAATATAATACCTGGTCCAACTAAAATATTATAGGTCAATATTAAGGTCTGATATCGCGCCTTGCGTTAGTTAACCATTTAATGATGTCTTTGAATTTTTAAAGCATTTTAGAAGTCTTATTTCTTCATTTTAAGCTTCTCAGAACACTTTATTTCACATAGGCATACATAGTAAACTTTAGGGTCACGCTGTGTGCCCCCTAATTGACCTATAATTATTTCCTGTAGAAGTGTACACTATTACCCTGTAATATAATACCTGGACCAACTAAAATATTATAGGCCAATATTAAGATCCGATACCATGGCGTTAGTTAACATTGAAAAGTGTCTTCGAATTTCATTGTTTTAATGCACTATTTAAAATATACATAGTGTACACCCTAATTCACCTATAATTATTTCCTGTGGTAGGGTACACTATTACCCTGCAATATAATACCTGGTCCAATTAAAATATTATAGGTCAATATTAAGGTCCGAAATCGGGCTAACAGTGAAGAGGGACTTCGCGCTTCCTATCTTTAAAGGGTTTTAGAAGGCGAATTTCCTCATTTTAAGCTCTTCCGAACACTTATTTTAGATACGCACACATAGTAAAATACAGGAACTCATTGTGTTCCCTCTAATTGTCATATAATTATTTCCCGTGGTAGGGTACACTATTACCCTGTAATATAATACCTGGTCCAACTAAAATATTATAGGTCAATATTAAGGTCTGATATCGCGCCTTGCGTTAGTTAACCATTGAAAGATGTCTTTGAATTTTTAAAGCATTTTAGAAGTTTTATTTCTTCATTTTAAGCTTCTCAGAACACTTTAATTCACATAGGCATACGTAGTAAACTTTAGGGTCACGCTGTGTGCCCCCTAATTGACCTATAATTATTTCCTGTAGAAGTGTACACTATTACCCTGTAATATAATACCTGGACCAACTAAAATATTATAGGCCAATATTAAGATCCGATACCATGGCGTTAGTTAACATTGAAAAGTGTCTTCGAATTTCATTGTTTTAATGCACTATTTAAAATATACATAGTGTACACCCTAATTCACCTATAATTATTTCCTGTGGTAGGGTACACTATTACCCTGCAATATAATACCTGGTCCAATTAAAATATTATAGGTCAATATTAAGGTCCGAAATCGGGCTAACAGTGAAGAGGGACTTCGCGCTTCCTATCTTTAAAGGGTTTTAGAAGGCGAATTTCCTCATTTTAAGCTCTTCCGAACACTTATTTTAGATACGCACACATAGTAAAATACAGGAACTCATTGTGTTCCCTCTAATTGTCATATAATTATTTCCCGTGGTAGGGTACACTATTACCCTGTAATATAATACCTGGACCAACTAAAATATTTTAGGCCAAAATTAAGATCCGATACCGTGGCGTTAGTTAACATTGAAAAGTGTCTTCGAATTTCCTTGTTTTAATGCACTATTTAAAATATACAGAGTGTACCCCCTAATTCACCTATAATTATTTCCTGTGGTAGGGTACACTATCACCCTGTAATATATTATATGGTCCAATTTAAATATTATGGGTCAATATTAAGATCTGACATCGATCTTTACGTTAACATCGAAAAGTGACTTCGCTCTTCCTATCTTTAAATGGTTTTAGAAGGCGAATTTCCTCGTTTTGAGCAATAGGAAATGAAGTCATTTTTAAGGTCAGATATCGTGCCGTTTGTTAGCATAGAAAAGTGTCTTCGAATTTCCTTGTTTTAATGCACTATTTAAAATATACATAGTGTACCCCCTAATTCACCTATAATTATTTCCTGTGGTAGGGTACACTATTACCCTGCAATATAATACCTGGTCCAATTAAAATATTATAGGCCAATATTAAGATCCGATACCGTGGCGTTTGTTAGCATTGAAAAGTGTCTCCGAATTTCCTTGTTTTAATGCACTATTTAAAATATACATAGTGTACCCCCTAATTGACATATAATTATTTTCCGTGGTCGAGTACACTATTACGCTGTAATATAATACCTGGTCCAACTAAAATATTATAGGTCAATATTAAGGTCTGATATCGCGCCTTGTGTTAGTTAACCATTTAATGATGTCTTTGAATTTTAAAAGCATTTTTGAAGTCTTATTTCTTCATTTTAAGCTTCTCAGAACACTTTATTTCACATAGGCATACATAGTAAAGTTTAGGGTCACGCTGTGTGCCCCCTAATTGACCTATAATTATTTCCTGTAGAAGTGTACACTATTACCCTGTAATATAATACCTGGACCAACTAAAATATTATAGGCCAATATTAAGATCCGATACCGTGGCGTTAGTTAACATTGAAAAGTGTCTTCGAATTTCATTGTTTTAATGCACTATTTAAAATATACATAGTGTACACCCTAATTCACCAATAATTATTTCCTGTGGTAGGGTACACTATTACCCTGCAATATAATACCTGGTCCAATTAAAATATTATAGGTCAATATTAAGGTCCGAAATCGGGCTAACAGTGAAGAGGGACTTCGCGCTTCCTATCTTTAAAGGGTTTTAGAAGGCGAATTTCCTCATTTTAAGCTCTTCCGAACACTTATTTTAGATACGCACACATAGTAAAATACAGGAACTCATTGTGTTCCCTCTAATTGTCATATAATTATTTCCCGCGGTAGGGTACACTATTACCCTGTAATATAATACCTGGTCCAACTAAAATATTATAGGTCAATATTAAGGTCTGATATCGCGCCTTGCGTTAGTTAACCATTGAAAGATGTCTTTGAATTTTTAAAGCATTTTAGAAGTCTTATTTCTTCATTTTAAGCTTCTCAGAACACTTTATTTCACATAGGCATACATAGTAAACTTTAGGGTCACGCTGTGTGCCCCCTAATTGACCTATAATTATTTCCTGCAGAAGTGTACACTATTACCCTGTAATATAATACCTGGACCAACTAAAATATTATAGGCCAAAATTAAGATCCGATACCGTGGCGTTAGTTAACATTGAAAAGTGTCTTCGAATTTCCTTGTTTTAATGCACTATTTAAAATATACATAGTGTACCCCCTAATTCACCTACAATTATTTCCTGTGGTAGGGTACACTATTACCCTGCAATATAATACCTGGTCCAATTAAAATATTATAGGTCAATATTAAGGTCCGAAATCGGGCTAACAGTGAAGAGGGACTTCGCGCTTCCTATCTTTAAAGGGTTTTAGAAGGCGAATTTCCTCATTTTAAGCTCTTCCGAACACTTATTTTAGATACGCACTCATAGTAAAATACAGGAACTCATTGTGTTCCCTCTAATTGACATATAATTATTTCCCGTGGTAGGGTACACTATTACCCTGTAATATAATACCTGGTCCAACTAAAATATTATAGGTCAATATTAAGGTCTGATATCGCGCCTTGCGTTAGTTAACCATTGAAAGATGTCTTTGAATTTTTAAAGCATTTTAGAAGTCTTATTTCTTCATTTTAAGCTTCTCAGAACACTTTATTTCACATAGGCATACATAGTAAACTTTAGGGTCTCGCTGTGTGCCCCCTAATTGACCTATAATTATTTCCTGCAGAAGTGTACACTATTACCCTGTAATATAATACCTGGACCAACTAAAATATTATAGGCCAATATTAAGATCCGATACCGTGGCGTTAGTTAACATTGAAAAGTGTCTTCGAATTTCCTTGTTTTAATGCACTATTTAAAATATACATAGTGTACCCCCTAATTCACCTATAATTATTTCCTGTGGTAGGGTACACTATTACCCTGCAATATAAAACCTGGTCCAATTAAAATATTATAGGTCAATATTAAGGTCCGAAATCGGGATAACAGTGAAGAGGGACTTCGCGCTTCCTATCTTTAAAGGGTTTTAGAAGGCGAATTTCCTCATTTTAAGCTCTTCCGAACACTTATTTTAGATACGCACACATAGTAAAATACAGGAACTCATTGTGTTCCCTCTAATTGACATATAATTATTTCCCGTGGTAGGGTACACTATTACCCTGTAATATAATACCTGGTCCAACTAAAATATTATAGGTCAATATTAAGGTCTGATATCGCGCCTTGCGTTAGTTAACCATTGAAAGATGTCTTTGAATTTTTAAAGCATTTTAGAAGTTTTATTTCTTCATTTTAAGCTTCTCAGAACACTTTAATTCACATATGCATACGTAGTAAACTTTAGGGTCACGCTGTGTGCCCCCTAATTGACCTATAATTATTTCCTGTAGAAGTGTACACTATTACCCTGTAATATAATACCTGGACCAACTAAAATATTTTAGGCCAAAATTAAGATCCGATACCGTGGCGTTAGTTAACATTGAAAAGTGTCTTCGAATTTCCTTGTTTTAATGCACTATTTAAAATATACATAGTGTACCCCCTAATTCACCTATAATTATTTCCTGTGGTAGGGTACACTATTACCCTGCAATATAAAACCTGGTCCAATTAAAATATTATAGGTCAATATTAAGGTCCGAAATCGGGCTAACAGTGAAGAGGGACTTCGCGCTTCCTATCTTTAAAGGGTTTTAGAAGGCGAATTTCCTCATTTTAAGCTCTTCCGAACACTTATTTTAGATACGCACACATAGTAAAATACAGGAACTCATTGTGTTCCCTCTAATTGACATATAATTATTTCCCGTGGTAGGGTACACTATTACCCTGTAATATAATACCTGGTCCAACTAAAATATTATAGGTCAATATTAAGGTCTGATATCGCGCCTTGCGTTAGTTAACCATTGAAAGATGTCTTTGAATTTTTAAAGCATTTTAGAAGTTTTATTTCTTCATTTTAAGCTTCTCAGAACACTTTAATTCACATATGCATACGTAGTAAACTTTAGGGTCACGCTGTGTGCCCCCTAATTGACCTATAATTATTTCCTGTAGAAGTGTACACTATTACCCTGTAATATAATACCTGGATCAACTAAAATATTTTAGGCCAAAATTAAGATCCGATACCGTGGCGTTAGTTAACATTGAAAAGTGTCTTCGAATTTCCTTGTTTTAATGCACTAATTAAAATATACAGAGTGTACCCCCTAATTCACCTATAATTATTTCCTGTGGTAGGGTACACTATCACCCTGTAATATATTATATGGTCCAATTTAAATATTATGGGTCAATATTAAGATCTGACATCGATCTTTACGTTAACATCGAAAAGTGACTTCGCGCTTCCTATCTTTAAATGGTTTTAGAAGGCGAATTTCCTCGTTTTGAGCAATAGTAAATGAAGTCATTTTTAAGGTCAGATATCGTGCCGTTTGTTAGCATAGAAAAGTGTCTTCGAATTTCCTTGTTTTAATGCACTATTTAAAATATACATAGTGTACCCCCTAATTCACCTATAATTATTTCCTGTGGTAGGGTACACTATTACCCTGCAATATAATACCTGGTCCAATTAAAATATTATAGGTCAATATTAAGGTCTGAAATCGGGCTAACAGTGAAGAGGGACTTCGCGCTTCCTATCTTTAAAGGGTTTTAGAAGGCGAATTTCCTCATTTTAAGCTCTTCCGAACACTTATTTTAGATTCGCACACATAGTAAAATACAGGAACTCATTGTGTTCCCTCTAATTGACATATAATTATTTCCCGTGGTAGGGTACACTATTACCCTGTGATATAATACCTGGTCCAACTAAAATATTATAGGTCAATATTAAGGTCTGATCTCGCGCCTTGCGTTAGTTAACCATTGAAAGATGTATTTGAATTTTTAAAGCATTTTAGAAGTCTTATTTCTTCATTTTAAGCTTCTCAGAACACTTTATTTCACATAGGCATACATAGTAAACTTTAGGGTCACGCTGTGTGCCCCCTAATTGACCTATAATTATTTCCTGTAGAAGTGTACACTATTTCCCTGCAATATAACACCTGGTCCAATTAAAATATTATAGATCAATATTAAGGTCTGAAATCGGGCTAACAGTGAAGAGGGACTTCGCGCTTACTATCTTTAAAGGGTTTTAGAACGCGAATTTCCTCATTTTAAGCTCTTCCGAACACTTATTTTAGATACGCACACATAGTAAAATACAGGAACTCATTGTGTTCCCTCTAATTGACATATAATTATTTCCCGTGGTAGGGTACACTATAACCCTGTAATATAATACCTGGTCCAACTAAAATATTATTGGTCAATATTAAGGTATGATATCGCGCCTTGCGTTAGTTAACCTTTGAAAGATGTCTTTGAATTTTTAAAGCATTTTAGAAGTCTTATTTCTTCATTTTAAGCTTCTCAGAACACTTTATTTTACATAGGCATACATATTAAACTTTAGGGTCACGCTGTGTGCCCCCTTATTGACCTATAATTATTTCCTGTAGAAGTGTACACTATTACCCTGTAATATAATACCTGGACCAACTAAAGTATTATAGGCCAATATTAAGATCCGATACCGTGGCGTTAGTTAACATTGAAAAGTGTCTTCGAATTTCCTTGTTTTAATGCACTATTTAAAATATACATAGTGTAGCCCCTAATTCACCTATAATTATTTCCTGTGGTAGGGTACACTATTACCCTGCAATATAATACCTGGTCCAATTAAAATATTATAGGTCAATATTAAGGTCCGAAATCGGGCTAACAGTGAAGAGGGACTTCACGCATCCTATCTTTAAAGGGTTTTAGAAGGCGAATTTCCTCATTTTAAGCTCTTCCGAACACTTATTTTAGATACGCACACATAGTAAAATACAGGAACTCATTGTGTTCCCTCTAATTGACATATAATTATTTCCCGTGGTAGGGTACACTATTACCCTGTAATATAATACCTGGTCCAACTAAAATATTATAGGTCAATATTAAGGTCTGATATCGCGCCTTGCGTTAGTTAACGATTGAAAGATGTCTTTGAATTTTTAAAGCATTTTAGAAGTCTTATTTCTTCATTTTAAGCTTCTCAGAACACTTTATTTCACATAGGCATACATAGTAAACTTTAGGGTCACGCTGTGTGCCCCCTAATTGACCTATAATTATTTCCTGTAGAAGTGTACACTATTTCCCTGCAATATAATACCTGGTCCAATTAAAATATTATAGGTCAATATTAAGGTCCGAAATCGGGCTAACAGTGAAGAGGGAATTCGCGCTTCTTTTCTTTAAAAGGTTTTAGAAGGCGAATTTCCTCATTTTAAGCTCTTCCGAACACTTATTTTAGATACGCACACATAGTAAAATACAGGAACTCATTGTGTTCCCTCTAATTGACATATAATTATTTCCCGTGGTAGGGTACACTATTACCCTGTAATATAATACCTGGTCCAACTAAAATATTATAGGTCAATATTAAGGTCTGATATCGCGCCTTGCGTTAGTTAACCATTGAAAGATGTCTTTGAATTTTTAAAGCATTTTAGAAGTCTTATTTCTTCATTTTAAGCTTCTCAGAACACTTTATTTAACATAGGCATACATATTAAACTTTAGGGTCACGCTGTGTGCCCCCTAATTGACCTATAATTATTTCCTGTAGAAGTGTACACTATTACCCTGTAATATAATACCTGGACCAACTAAAGTATTATAGGCCAATATTAAGATCCGATACCGTGGCGTTAGTTAACATTGAAAAGTGTCTTCGAATTTCCTTGTTTTAATGCACTATTTAAATTTTACATAGTGTACCCCCTAATTCACCTATAATTATTTCCTGTGGTATGGTACACTATTACCCTGCAATATAATACCTGGTCCAATTAAAATATTATAGGTCAATATTAAGGTCCGAAATCGGGCTAACAGTGAAGAGGGACTTCGCGCTTCCTATCTTTAAAGGGTTTTAGAAGGCGAATTTCCTCATTTTAAGCTCTTCCGAACACTTATTTTAGATACGCACACATAGACTGTTAGCCCGATTTCGGACCTTAATATTGACCTATAATATTTTAATTGGACCAGGTATTATATTGCAGGATAATAGTGTACACTTCTACAGGAAATAATTATAGGTCAATTAGGGGGCACACAGAGTGACCCTAAAGTTTACTATGTATGCCTATGTGAAATAAAGTGTTCTGAGAAGCTTAAAATGAAAAAAAAAGACTTCTAAAACGCTTTAAAAATTCAAAGACATCTTTCAATGGTTAACTAACGCAAGGCGTGATATCAGACCTTAATATTGACCTATAATATTTTAGTTGGACCAGGTATTATATTACAGGGTAATAGTGTACCCTACCACGGGATATAATTATATGTCTATTAGAGGGAACACAATGAGTTCCTGTATTTTACTATGTGTGCGTATCCAAAATAAGTGTTCGGAAGAGCTTAAAATGAGGAAATTCGCCTTCTAAAACCCTTTAAAGATAGGAAGCGCGAAGTCCCTCTTCACTGTTAGCCCGTTTTCGGACCTTAATATTGACCTATAATATTTTAATTGGACCAGGTATTATATTGCAGGGTAATAGTATACACTTCTACAGGAAATAATTATAGGTCAATTAGGGGGCACACAGCGTGACCCTAAAGTTTACTATGTATGCCTATGTGAAATAAAGTGTTCTGAGAAGCTTAAAATGAAGAAATAAGACTTCTAAAATGCTTTAAAAATTCAAAGACATCTTTCAATGGTTAACTAACGCAAGGCGCGATATCAGACCTTAATATTGACCTATAATATTTTAGTTGGACCAGGTATTATATTACAGGGTAATAGTGTACCCTACCACGGGATATAATTATATGTCTATTAGAGGGAACACAATGAGTTCCTGTATTTTACTATGTGTGCGTATCCAAAATAAGTGTTCGGAAGAGCTTAAAATGAGGAAATTCGCCTTCTAAAACCCTTTAAAGATAGGAAGCGCGAAGTCCCTCTTCACTGTTAGCCCGATTTCGGACCTTAATATTGACCTATAATATTTTAATTGGACCAGGAATTATATTGCAGGGTAATAGTGTACCCTACCACAGGAAATAATTATAGGTGAATTAGGGGGTACACTATGTATATTTTAAATAGTGCATTAAAACAAGGAACTTCGAAGACACTTTTCAATGTTAACTAACGCCACGATATCGGATCTTAATATTGGGCTATAATATTTTAGTTGGTATAGGTATTATATTACAGGGTAATAGTGTACACTTCTACAGGAAATAATTATAGGTCAATTAGGGGGCACACAGCGTGACCCTAAAGTTTACTATGTATGCCTATGTGAAATAAAGTGTTCTGAGAAGCTTAAAATGAAGAAATAAGACTTCTAAAATGCTTTAAAAATTCAAAGACATCTTTCAATGGTTAACTAACGCAAGGCGCGATATCAGACCTTAATATTGACCTATAATATTTTAGTTGGACCAGGTATTATATTACAGGGTAATAGTGTACCCTACCACGGGATATAATTATATGTCAATTAGAGGAACACAGTGAGTTCCTGTATTTTACTATGTGTGCGTATCTAAAATAAGTGTTCGGAAGAGCTTAAAATGAGGAAATTCGCCTTCTAAAACCCTTTAAAATAGGAAGCGCGAAGTCCTTATTCACTGTTAGCCCGATTTCGGACCTTAATATTGACCTATAATATTTTAATTGGACCAGGTATTATATTGCAGGTTAATAGTGTACCCTACCACAGGAAATAATTATAGGTGAATTAGGGGGTACACTATGTATACTTTAAATAGTGCATTAAAACAAGGAAATTCGAAGACACTTTTCAATGCTAACAAACGGAACGATATCTGACCTTAAAAATGACTTAATTCACTATTGCTCAAAACGAGGAAATTCGCCTTCTAAAACCCTTTAAAGATAGGAAGCGCGAAGTCACTTTTCAATGTTAACGTAAAGTTCGATTTCATATCTTAATATTGACCCATAATATTTAAATTGGACCACATATTATATTACACGGTGATAGTGCACCCTACCACAGGAAATAATTATAGGTGAATTAGGGGGTACACCATGTATATTTTAAATAGTGCATTAAAACAAGGAAATTCAAAGACACTTTTCAATGTTAACTAACGCCACGGTATCGGAACTTAATATGGGCTTATAATATTTTAGTTGGTCCAGGTATTATATTACAGGGTAATAGTGTACACTTCTACAGGAAGTAATTATAGGTCAAATAGGGGGCACACAGCGTGACCCTAAAGTTTACTATGTATGCCTATGTGAAATAAAGTGTTCTGAGAAGCTTAAAATGAAGAAATAAGACTTCTAAAACGCTTTAAAAATTCAAAGACATCTTTCAATGGTTACCGAACGCAAGGCGCGATATCAGACCTTAATATTGACCTATAATATTTTAGTTGGACCAGGTATTATATTACAGGGTAATAGTGTACCCTACTACGGGAAATAATTATATGTCAATTAGAGGGAACACAATGAGTTTCTGTATTTTACTATGTGTGCGTATCTAAAATAAGTGTTCGGAAGAGCTTAAAATGAGGAAATTCGCCTTCTAAAACCCTTTAAAGATAGGAAGCGCGAAGTCCCTCTTCACTCTTAGCCCGATTTCAGACCTTAATATTGACCTATAATATTTTAATTGGACCAGGTATTATATTGCAGGGTAATAGTGAACCCTACCACAGGAAATAATTATAGGTGAATTAGGGGGTACACTATGTATATTTTAAATAGTGCATTAAAACAAGGAAGTTCGAAGACACTTTTCAATGCTAACAAACGGAACGATATCTGACCTTAAAAATGACTTAATTCACTATTGCTCAAAACGAGGAAATTCGCCTTCTAAAACCCTTTAAAGATAGGAAGCGCGAAGTCACTTTTCAATGTTAACGTAAAGATCGATTTCATATCTTAATATTGACCCATAATATTTAAATTGGACCACATATTATATTACACGGTGATAGTGTACCCTACCACAGGAAATAATTATAGGTGAATTAGGGGGTACACTATGTATATTTTAAATAGTGCATTATAACAAGGAAATTCAAAGACACTTTTCAATGTTAACTAACGCCACGGTATCGGATCTTAATATTGGCTTATAATATTTTAGTTGGTCCAGGTATTATATTACAGGGTAATAGTGTACACTTCTACAGGAAATAATTATAGGTCAATTAGGGGACACACAGCGTGACCCTAAAGTTTACTATGTATGCCTATGTGAAATAAAGTGTTCCGAGAAGCTTAAAATGAAGAAATAAGACTTCTAAAATGCTTTATAAATTCGAAGACATCTTTCAACGGTTAACTAACGCAAGGCGCGATATCAGACCTTAATATTGACCTATAATATTTTAGTTGGACCAGGTATTATATTACAGGGTAATACTGAACCCTACCACGGGAAGTAATATGTCAATTAGAGGGAACAAAATGAGTTCCTGTATTTTACTATGTGTGCGTATCTAAAATAAGTGTTCGGAAGAGCTTGAAATGAGGAAATTCGCCTTCTAAAACCCTTTAAACATAGGAAGCGCGAAGTCGATCTTCACTGTTAGCCCGTTTTCGGACCTTAATATTGACCTATAATATTTTAATTGGACCAGGTATTATATTGCAGGGAAATAGTATACACTTCTACAGGAAATAATTATAGGTCAATTAGGGGGCACACAGCGTGACCCTAAAGTTTACTATGTATGCCTATGTGAAATAAAGTGTTCTGAGAAGCTTAAAATGAAGAAATAAGACTTCTAAAATGCTTTAAAAATTCAAAGACATCTTTCAATGGTTAACTAACGCAAGGCGCGATATCAGACCTTAATATTGACCTATAATATTTTAGTTGGACCAGGTATTATATTACAGGGTAATAGTGTACCCTACCACGGGATATAATTATATGTCAATTAGAGGGAACACAGTGAGTTCCTGTATTTTACTATGTGTGCGTATCTAAAAAAAGTGTTCGGAAGAGCTTAAAATGAGGAAATTCGCCTTCTAAATCCCTTTAAAATAGGAAGCGCGAAGTCCCTCTTCACTGTTAGCCCGATTTCGGACCTTAATATTGACCTATAATATTTTAATTGGACCAGGTATTATATTACAGGGTAATAGTGTACCCTACCACGGGATATAATTATATGTCAATTAGAGGGAACACAGTGAGTTCCTGTATTTTACTATGTGTGCGTATCTAAAATAAGTGTTCGGAAGAGCTTAAAATGAGGAAATTCGCCTTCTAAAACCCTTTAAAATAGGAAGCGCGAAGTCCTTATTCACTGTTAGCCCGATTTCGGACCTTAATATTGACCTATAATATTTTAATTGGACCAGGTATTATATTGCAGGTTAATAGTGTACCCTACCACAGGAAATAATTATAGGTGAATTAGGGGGTACACTATGTATACTTTAAATAGTGCATTAAAACAAGGAAATTCGAAGACACTTTTCAATGCTAACAAACGGAACGATATCTGACCTTAAAAATGACTTAATTCACTATTGCTCAAAACGAGGAAATTCGCCTTCTAAAACCCTTTAAAGATAGGAAGCGCGAAGTCACTTTTCAATGTTAACGTAAAGTTCGATTTCATATCTTAATATTGACCCATAATATTTAAATTGGACCACATATTATATTACACGGTGATAGTGCACCCTACCACAGGAAATAATTATAGGTGAATTAGGGGGTACACCATGTATATTTTAAATAGTGCATTAAAACAAGGAAATTCAAAGACACTTTTCAATGTTAACTAACGCCACGGTATCGGAACTTAATATGGGCTTATAATATTTTAGTTGGTCCAGGTATTATATTACAGGGTAATAGTGTACACTTCTACAGGAAGTAATTATAGGTCAAATAGGGGGCACACAGCGTGACCCTAAAGTTTACTATGTATGCCTATGTGAAATAAAGTGTTCTGAGAAGCTTAAAATGAAGAAATAAGACTTCTAAAACGCTTTAAAAATTCAAAGACATCTTTCAATGGTTACCGAACGCAAGGCGCGATATCAGACCTTAATATTGACCTATAATATTTTAGTTGGACCAGGTATTATATTACAGGGTAATAGTGTACCCTACTACGGGAAATAATTATATGTCAATTAGAGGGAACACAATGAGTTTCTGTATTTTACTATGTGTGCGTATCTAAAATAAGTGTTCGGAAGAGCTTAAAATGAGGAAATTCGCCTTCTAAAACCCTTTAAAGATAGGAAGCGCGAAGTCCCTCTTCACTCTTAGCCCGATTTCAGACCTTAATATTGACCTATAATATTTTAATTGGACCAGGTATTATATTGCAGGGTAATAGTGAACCCTACCACAGGAAATAATTATAGGTGAATTAGGGGGTACACTATGTATATTTTAAATAGTGCATTAAAACAAGGAAGTTCGAAGACACTTTTCAATGCTAACAAACGGAACGATATCTGACCTTAAAAATGACTTAATTCACTATTGCTCAAAACGAGGAAATTCGCCTTCTAAAACCCTTTAAAGATAGGAAGCGCGAAGTCACTTTTCAATGTTAACGTAAAGATCGATTTCATATCTTAATATTGACCCATAATATTTAAATTGGACCACATATTATATTACACGGTGATAGTGTACCCTACCACAGGAAATAATTATAGGTGAATTAGGGGGTACACTATGTATATTTTAAATAGTGCATTATAACAAGGAAATTCAAAGACACTTTTCAATGTTAACTAACGCCACGGTATCGGATCTTAATATTGGCTTATAATATTTTAGTTGGTCCAGGTATTATATTACAGGGTAATAGTGTACACTTCTACAGGAAATAATTATAGGTCAATTAGGGGACACACAGCGTGACCCTAAAGTTTACTATGTATGCCTATGTGAAATAAAGTGTTCCGAGAAGCTTAAAATGAAGAAATAAGACTTCTAAAATGCTTTATAAATTCGAAGACATCTTTCAACGGTTAACTAACGCAAGGCGCGATATCAGACCTTAATATTGACCTATAATATTTTAGTTGGACCAGGTATTATATTACAGGGTAATACTGAACCCTACCACGGGAAGTAATATGTCAATTAGAGGGAACAAAATGAGTTCCTGTATTTTACTATGTGTGCGTATCTAAAATAAGTGTTCGGAAGAGCTTGAAATGAGGAAATTCGCCTTCTAAAACCCTTTAAACATAGGAAGCGCGAAGTCGATCTTCACTGTTAGCCCGTTTTCGGACCTTAATATTGACCTATAATATTTTAATTGGACCAGGTATTATATTGCAGGGAAATAGTATACACTTCTACAGGAAATAATTATAGGTCAATTAGGGGGCACACAGCGTGACCCTAAAGTTTACTATGTATGCCTATGTGAAATAAAGTGTTCTGAGAAGCTTAAAATGAAGAAATAAGACTTCTAAAATGCTTTAAAAATTCAAAGACATCTTTCAATGGTTAACTAACGCAAGGCGCGATATCAGACCTTAATATTGACCTATAATATTTTAGTTGGACCAGGTATTATATTACAGGGTAATAGTGTACCCTACCACGGGATATAATTATATGTCAATTAGAGGGAACACAGTGAGTTCCTGTATTTTACTATGTGTGCGTATCTAAAAAAAGTGTTCGGAAGAGCTTAAAATGAGGAAATTCGCCTTCTAAATCCCTTTAAAATAGGAAGCGCGAAGTCCCTCTTCACTGTTAGCCCGATTTCGGACCTTAATATTGACCTATAATATTTTAATTGGACCAGGTATTATATTGCAGGGTAATAGTGTACCCTACCACAGGAAATAATTATAGGTGAATTAGGGGGTACACTATGTATACTTTAAATAGTGCATTAAAACAAGGAAATTCGAAGACACTTTTCAATGCTAACAAACGGAACGATATCTGACCTTAAAAATGACTTAATTCACTATTGCTCAAAACGAGGAAATTCGCCTTCTAAAACCCTTTAAAGATAGGAAGCGCGAAGTCACTTTTCAATGTTAACGTAAAGTTCGATTTCATATCTTAATATTGACCCATAATATTTAAATTGGACCACATATTATATTACACGGTGATAGTGCACCCTACCACAGGAAATAATTATAGGTGAATTAGGGGGTACACCATGTATATTTTAAATAGTGCATTAAAACAAGGAAATTCAAAGAAACTTTTCAATGTTAACTAACGCCACGGTATCGGAACTTAATATGGGCTTATAATATTTTAGTTGGTCCAGGTATTATATTACAGGGTAATAGTGTACATTTCTACAGGAAGTAATTATAGGTCAATTAGGGGGCACACAGCGTGACCCTAAAGTTTACTATGTATGCCTATGAGAAATAAAGTGTTCTGAGAAGCTTAAAATGAAGAAATAAGACTTCTAAAACGCTTTAAAAATTCAAAGACATCTTTCAATGGTTAACGAACGCAAGGCGCGATATCAGACCTTAATATTGACCTATAATATTTTAGTTGGACCAGGTATTATATTACAGGGTAATAGTGTACCCTACTACGGGAAATAATTATATGTCAATTAGAGGGAACACAATGAGTTTCTGTATTTTACTATGTGTGCGTATCTAAAATAAGTGTTCGGAAGAGCTTAAAATGAGGAAATTCGCCTTCTAAAACCCTTTAAAGATAGGAAGCGCGAAGTCCCTCTTCACTCTTAGCCCGATTTCAGACCTTAATATTGACCTATAATATTTTAATTGGACCAGGTATTATATTGCAGGGTAATAGTGAACCCTACCACAGGAAATAATTATAGGTGAATAAGGGGGTACACTATGTATATTTTAAATAGTGCATTAAAACAAGGAAGTTCGAAGACACTTTTCAATGCTAACAAACGGAACGATATCTGACCTTAAAAATGACTTAATTCACTATTGCTCAAGACGAGGAAATTCGCCTTCTAAAACCCTTTAAAGATAGGAAGCGCGAAGTCACTTTTCAATGTTAACGTAAAGTTCGATTTCATATCTTAATATTGACCCATAATATTTAAATTGGACCACATATTATATTACACGGTGATAGTGCACCCTACCACAGGAAATAATTATAGGTGAATTAGGGGGTACACCATGTATATTTTAAATAGTGCATTAAAACAAGGAAATTCAAAGACACTTTTCAATGTTAACTAACGCCACGGTATCGGAACTTAATATGGGCTTATAATATTTTAGTTGGTCCAGGTATTATATTACAGTGTAATAGTGTACACTTCTACAGGAAGTAATTATAGGTCAATTAGGGGGCACTCAGCGTGACCCTAAAGTTTACTATGTATGCCTATGTGAAATAAAGTGTTCTGAGAAGCTTAAAATGAAGAAATAAGACTTCTAAAATGCTTTAAAAATTCAAAGACATCTTTCAACGGTTAACTAACGCAAGGCGCGATATCAGACCTTAATAATGACCTATAATATTTTAGTTGGACCAGGTATTATATTACAGGGTAATACTGAACCCTACCACGGGAAGTAATTATATGTCAATTAGAGGGAACAAAATGAGTTCCTGTATTTTACTATGTGTGCGTATCTAAAATAAGTGTTCGGAAGAGCTTAAAATGAGGAAATTCGCCTTCTAAAACCCTTTAAAGATAGGAAGCGCGAAGTCCCTCTTCACTGTTAGCCCGATTTCGGACCTTAATATTGACCTATAATATTTTAATTGGATCAGGTATTATATTGCAGGGTAATAGTGTACCCTACCACAGGAAATAATTATAGGTGAATTAGGGGGTACACTATGTATATTTTAAATAGTGCATTAAAACAAGGAAAATCGAAGACACTTTTCAATGTTGACTAACGCCACGGTATCGGATCTTAATATTGGCCTATAATATTTTAGTTGGTCCAGGTATTATATTACAGGGTAATAGTGTACACTTGTACAGGAAATAATTATAGGTCAATTAGGGGGCACACAGCGTGACCCTAAAGTTTACTATATATGCCTATGTGAAATAAAGTGTTCTGAGAAGCTTAAAATGAAGAAA
This sequence comes from Parasteatoda tepidariorum, assembly GCF_982258835.1. NCBI lineage: Eukaryota > Metazoa > Arthropoda > Arachnida > Araneae > Theridiidae > Parasteatoda > Parasteatoda tepidariorum. The sequence goes on along the minus strand of NC_141756.1, from coordinate 121,170,491 downwards.
TAAGACTTCTAAAATGCTTTAAAAATTCAAAGACATCTTTCAACGGTTAACTAACGCAAGGCGCGATATCAGACCTTAATATTGACCTATAATATTTTAGTTGGACCAGGTATTATATTGCAGGGTAATAGTGAACCCTACCACGGGAAGTAATTATATGTCAATTAGAGGGAACACAATGAGTTCCTGTATTTTACTATGTGTGCGTATCTAAAATAAGTGTTCGGAAGAGCTTAAAATGAGGAAATTCGCCTTCGAAAACCCTTTAAAGACAGGAAGCGCGAAGTCCCTCTTCACTGTTAGCCCGATTTCGGACCTTAATATTGACGTATAATATTTTAATTGGACCAGGTATTATATTGCAGGGTAATAGTGTACCCTACCACAGGAAATAATTATAGCTGAATTAGGGGGTACACTATGTATATTTTAAATAGTGCATTAAAACAAGGAAAATCGAAGACTCTTTTCAATGTTAACTAACGCCACGGTATCGGATCTTAATATTGGCCTATAATATTTTAGTTGGTCCAGGTATTATATTACAGGGTAATAGTGTACACTTCTACAGGAAATAATTATAGGTCAATTAGGGGGCACACAGCGTGACCCTAAAGTTTACTACGTATGCCTATGTGAAATAAAGTGTTCTGAGAAGCTTAAAACAAAGAAATAAGACTTCAAAAATGCTTTAAAAATTCAAAGACATCTTTCAATGGTTAACCAGCGCAAGGCGCGATATCAGACCTTAATATTGACCTATAATATTTTAGTTGGACCAGGTATTATATTACAGGGTAATAGTGTACCCTACCACGGGAAATAATTATATGTCACTTAGAGGGAACACAATGAGTTCCTGTATTTTACTATGTGTGCGTATCTAAAATAAGTGTTCGGAAGAGCTTAAAATGAGGAAATTCGCCTTCTAAAACCCTTTAAAGATAGGAAGCGCGAAGTCCCTCTTCACTCTTAGCCCGATTTCAGACCTTAATATTGACCTATAATATTTTAATTGGACCAGGTATTATATTGCAGGGTAATAGTGAACCCTACCACAGGAAATAATTATAGGTGAATAAGGGGGTACACTATGTATATTTTAAATAGTGCATTAAAACAAGGAAGTTCGAAGACACTTTTCAATGCTAACAAACGGAACGATATCTGACCTTAAAAATGACTTAATTCACTATTGCTCAAGACGAGGAAATTCGCCTTCTAAAACCCTTTAAAGATAGGAAGCGCGAAGTCACTTTTCAATGTTAACGTAAAGTTCGATTTCATATCTTAATATTGACCCATAATATTTAAATTGGACCACATATTATATTACACGGTGATAGTGCACCCTACCACAGGAAATAATTATAGGTGAATTAGGGGGTACACCATGTATATTTTAAATAGTGCATTAAAACAAGGAAATTCAAAGACACTTTTCAATGTTAACTAACGCCACGGTATCGGAACTTAATATGGGCTTATAATATTTTAGTTGGTCCAGGTATTATATTACAGTGTAATAGTGTACACTTCTACAGGAAGTAATTATAGGTCAATTAGGGGGCACTCAGCGTGACCCTAAAGTTTACTATGTATGCCTATGTGAAATAAAGTGTTCTGAGAAGCTTAAAATGAAGAAATAAGACTTCTAAAATGCTTTAAAAATTCAAAGACATCTTTCAACGGTTAACTAACGCAAGGCGCGATATCAGACCTTAATAATGACCTATAATATTTTAGTTGGACCAGGTATTATATTACAGGGTAATACTGAACCCTACCACGGGAAGTAATTATATGTCAATTAGAGGGAACAAAATGAGTTCCTGTATTTTACTATGTGTGCGTATCTAAAATAAGTGTTCGGAAGAGCTTAAAATGAGGAAATTCGCCTTCTAAAACCCTTTAAAGATAGGAAGCGCGAAGTCCCTCTTCACTGTTAGCCCGATTTCGGACCTTAATATTGACCTATAATATTTTAATTGGATCAGGTATTATATTGCAGGGTAATAGTGTACCCTACCACAGGAAATAATTATAGGTGAATTAGGGGGTACACTATGTATATTTTAAATAGTGCATTAAAACAAGGAAAATCGAAGACACTTTTCAATGTTGACTAACGCCACGGTATCGGATCTTAATATTGGCCTATAATATTTTAGTTGGTCCAGTTATTATATTACAGGGTAATAGTGTACACTTCTACAGGAAATAATTATAGGTCAATTAGGGGGCACACAGCGTGACCCTAAAGTTTACTATATATGCCTATGTGAAATAAAGTGTTCTGAGAAGCTTAAAATGAAGAAATAAGACTTCTAAAATGCTTTAAAAATTCAAAGACATCTTTCAACGGTTAACTAACGCAAGGCGCGATATCAGACCTTAATATTGACCTATAATATTTTAGTTGGACCAGGTATTATATTGCAGGGTAATAGTGAACCCTACCACGGGAAGTAATTATATGTCAATTAGAGGGAACACAATGAGTTCCTGTATTTTACTATGTGTGCGTATCTAAAATAAGTGTTCGGAAGAGCTTAAAATGAGGAAATTCGCCTTCGAAAACCCTTTAAAGACAGGAAGCGCGAAGTCCCTCTTCACTGTTAGCCCGATTTCGGACCTTAATATTGACCTATAATATTTTAATTGGACCAGGTATTATATTGCAGGGTAATAGTGTACCCTACCACAGGAAATAATTATAGCTGAATTAGGGGGTACACTATGTATATTTTAAATAGTGCATTAAAACAAGGAAAATCGAAGACTCTTTTCAATGTTAACTAACGCCACGGTATCGGATCTTAATATTGGCCTATAATATTTTAGTTGGTCCAGGTATTATATTACAGGGTAATAGTGTACACTTCTACAGGAAATAATTATAAGTCAATTAGGGGGCACACAGCGTGACCCTAAAGTTTACTACGTATGCCTATGTGAAATAAAGTGTTCTGAGAAGCTTAAAACAAAGAAATAAGACTTCAAAAATGCTTTAAAAATTCAAAGACATCTTTCAATGGTTAACCAGCGCAAGGCGCGATATCAGACCTTAATATTGACCTATAATATTTTAGTTGGACCAGGTATTATATTACAGGGTAATAGTGTACCCTACCACGGGAAATAATTATATGTCACTTAGAGGGAACACAATGAGTTCCTGTATTTTACTATGTGTGCGTATCTAAAATAAGTGTTCGGAAGAGCTTAAAATGAGGAAATTCGCCTTCTAAAACCCTTTAAAGATATGAAGCGCGAAGTCCCTCTTCACTGTTAGCCCGATTTCGGACCTTAATATTGACCTATAATATTTTAATTGGACCAGGTATTATATTTCAGGGTAATAGTGTACCCTACCTCAGGAAATAATTATAGGTGAATTAGGGGGTACACTATGTATATTTTAAATAGTGCATTAAAACAAGGAAATTCGAAGACACTTTTCAATGTTAACTAACGCCACGGTATCGGATCTTAATTTTGGCCTATAATATTTTAGTTGGTCTAGGTATTATATTACAGGGTAATAGTGTACACTTCTACAGAAAATAATTATAGGTCAATAAGGGGGCACACAGCGTGACCCTAAAGTTTACTACGTATGCCTATGTGAAATAAAGTGTTCTGAGAAGCTTAAAATGAAGAAATAAAACTTCTAAAATGCTTTAAAAATTCAAAGACATCTTTCAATGGTTAACTAACGCAAGGCGCGATATCAGACCTTAATATCGACCTATAATATTTTAGTTGGCCCAGGTATTATATTACAGGGTAATAGTGTACCCTACCACGGGAAATAATTATATGTCAATTAGAGGGAACACAATGAGTTCCTGTATTTTACTATGAGTGCGTATCTAAAATAAGTGTTCGGAAGAGCTTAAAATGAGGAAATTCGCCTTCTAAAACCCTTTAAAGATATGAAGCGCGAAGTCCCTCTTCACTGTTAGCCCGATTTCGGACCTTAATATTGACCTATAATATTTTAATTGGACCAGGTATTATATTGCAGGGTAATAGTGTACCCTACCTCAGGAAATAATTATAGGTGAATTAGGGGGTACACTATGTATATTTTAAATAGTGCATTAAAACAAGGAAATTCGAAGACACTTTTCAATGTTAACTAACGCCACGGTATCGGATCTCAATTTTGGCCTATAATATTTTAGTTGGTCCAGGTATTATATTACAGGGTAATAGTGTACACTTCTACAGGAAATAATTATAGGTCAATAAGGGGGCACACAGCGTGACCCTAAAGTTTACTACGTATGCCTATGTGAAATAAAGTGTTCTGAGAAGCTTAAAATGAAGAAATAAAACTTCTAAAATGCTTTAAAAATTCAAAGACATCTTTCAATGGATAACTAACGCAAGGCGCGAAATCAGACCTTAATACTGACCTATAATATTTTAGTTGGACCAGGTATTATATTACAGGGTAATAATGTACCCTACCACGGGAAATAATTAGATGTCAATTAGAGGGAACACAATGAGTTCCTGTATTTTACTATGTGTGCGTATCTAAAATAAGTGTTCGGAAGAGCTTAAAATGAGGAATTTCGCCTTCTAAAACCCTTTAAAGATAGGAAGCGCGAAGTCCCTCTTCACTGTTAGCCCGATTTCGGACCTTAATATTGACCTATAATATTTTAATTGGACAAAGTTTTATATTGCAGGGTAATAGTGTACCCTACCGCAGGAAATAATTATAGGTGAATTAGGGGGTACACTACGTATATTTTAAATAGTGCATTAAAACAAGGAAATTCGAAGACACTTTTCAATGCTAACAAACGCCACGGTATCGGATCTTAATATTGGCCTATAATATTTTAGTTGGACCAGGTATTATATTACAGGGTAATAGTGTACCCTACCACAGGAAATAATTATAGGTGAATTAGGGGGTACACTATGTATATTTTAAATAGTGCATTATAACAAGGAAATTCGAAGACACTTTTCAATGCTAACAAACGGCACGATATCTGACCTAAAAAATGACTTAATTCACTATTGCACAAAACGAGGAAATTCGCCTTCTAAAACCCTTTAAAGATAGGAATCGCGAAGTCACTTTTCAATGTTAACGTAAAGATCGATTTCAGATCTTAATATTGATCCATAATATTTTAATTGGACCAGGTATTATATTGTAGGGTAATAGTGTACCCTACCACAGGAAATAATTATAGGTGAATTAGGGGGTACACTATGTATATTTTAAATAGTGCATTAAAACAAGGAAATTCAAAGACACTTTTCAATGTTAACTAACGCCACGGTATCGGATCTTAATATTGGCCTATAATATTTTAGTTGGTCCAGGTATTATATTGCAGGGTAATAGTGTACACTTCTACAGGAAATAATCATAGGTCAATTAGGGGGCACACAGCGTGACCCTAAAGTTTACTACGTATGCCTATGTAAAATAAAGTGTTCTGAGAAGCTTAAAATGAAGAAATAAGACTTCTAAAATGCTTTAAAAATTCAAAGACATCTTTCAATGGTTAACTAACGCAAGGCGCGATATCAGACCTTAATATTGACCTATAATATTTTAGTTGGACCAGGTATTTTATTACAGGGTAATAGTGTACCCTACTACGGGAAATAATTATATGTCAATTAGAGGGAACACAATGAGTTCCTGTATTTTACTATGTGTGCGTATCTAAAATAAGTGTTCGGAAGAGCTTAAAATGAGGAAATTCGCCTACTAAAACCCTTTAAAGATAGGAAGCGCGAAGTCCCTCTTCACTGTTAGCCCGATTTCGGACGTTAATATTGACCTATAATATTTTAATTGGACCAGGTATTATATTGCAGGGTAATAGTGTACACTTCTACAGGAAATAATTATAGGTCATTTAGGGGGCACACAGCGTGACCCTAAAGTTTACTATGTATGCCTATGTGAAATAAAGAGTTCTGAGAAGCTTAAAATGAAGAAATAAGACTTCTAAAATGCTTTAAAAATTCAAAGACATCTTTCAATGGTTAACTAACGCAAGGCGCGATATCAGACCTTAATATTGACCTATAATATTTTAGTTGGACCAGGTATTATATTACAGGGTAATAGTGTGCCCTACCACGGGAAAAAATTATATGTCAATTAGAGGGATCACAATGAGTTCCTGTATTTTACTATGTGTGCGTATCTAAAATAAGTGTTCGGAAGAGCTTAAAATGAGGAAATTCGCCTTCTAAAACCCTTTAAAGATAGGATGCGCGAAGTCCCTCTTCACTGTTAGCCCGATTTCAGACCTTAATAATGACCTATAATATTTTAATTGGACCAGGTATTATATTGCAGGGTAATAGCGTACACTTCTACAGGAAATAATTATAGGTCAATTAGGGGCACACAGCGTGACCCTAAAGTTTACTATGTATGCCTATGTGAAATAAAGTGTTCTGAGAAGCTTAAAATGAAGAAATAAGACTTCTAAAATGCTTTAAAAATTCAAAGACATCTTTCAATGGTTAACTAACGCAAGGCGCGATATCAGACCTTAATATTGACCTATAATATTTTAGTTGTACCAGGTATTATATTACAGGGTAATAGTGTACCCTACCACGGGAAATAATTATATGTCAATTAGAGGGAACACAATGAGTTCCTGTATTTTACTATGTGTGCGTATCTAAAATAAGTGTTCGGAAGAGCTTAAAATGAGGAAATTCGCCTTCTAAAACCCTTTAAAGATAGGAAGCGCGAAGTCCCTCTTCACTGTTAGCCCGATTTTGGACCTTAATATTGACCTATAATATTTTAATTGGACCAGGTATTATATTGCAGGGTAATAGTGTACCCTACCACAGGAAATAATTATAGGTGAATTAGGGGGTACACTATGTATATTTTAAATAGTGCATTATAACAAGGAAATTCGAAGACACTTTTCAATGCTAACAAACGGCACGATATCTGACCTAAAAAATGACTTAATTCACTATTGCACAAAACGAGGAAATTCGCCTTCTAAAACCCTTTAAAGATAGGAATCGCGAAGTCACTTTTCAATGTTAACGTAAAGATCGATTTCAGATCTTAATATTGATCCATAATATTTTAATTGGACCAGGTATTATATTGTAGGGTAATAGTGTACCCTACCACAGGAAATAATTATAGGTGAATTAGGGGGTACACTATGTATATTTTAAATAGTGCATTAAAACAAGGAAATTCAAAGACACTTTTCAATGTTAACTAACGCCACGGTATCGGATCTTAATATTGGCCTATAATATTTTAGTTGGTCCAGGTATTATATTGCAGGGTAATAGTGTACACTTCTACAGGAAATAATTATAGGTCAATTAGGGGGCACACAGCGTGACCCTAAAGTTTACTACGTATGCCTATGTAA